>NW_013952580.1:508450-513793 GCF_001266775.1 Austrofundulus limnaeus | reverse complement strand
TTAACCTCTATTTTACCAGGCAAAACATTAAGAATAACCTCTTATTAACAGTACAGTATCATCCTCGCAGGTACCAGAGACACCCATAGTACCAAAATCTAAAATCTAATGTAAATAAATTAGATTAAAAATATAAAACATATTTCAAATCCAATTTTATATTAAATCAAGTCATTGACAGGTATAYACTGCACTATTAAAGCCCTAAAAAAGCTTTTCTTGTTTTGTAATGCCCGCAGGCCACCAGTTGAATAACCCTGCTCTAACTAATCATCAAGGATGCAGAGATATCACGTACACACACACATGTACACACACATGTACACACACATAACACATGTAACAATGTTATGAAAGTGTTAATAATAAAAAAGCTAAAGCTTTATCAGGTTTTAAGAAAAAAATATCTTTCTTCAAAACTCAGGCAAGAAAGACGGTGGACAATATTTTTTGTTCCAGCTTATTTGAGTCAGTTTTTCAAAGCAATATATAAAGTTTAAAGATTAGACTTAAAATCGCCCCAAGGTTTGAAGACAAGCCGCTCAATTAAGTTGTAAGTAAAGTTTAAGTGTTTGTGCAACCAAAGCTTGAGACTGCAGCGTTTCAGACTGAACAAAACTAACACGGTGCAAATCAGGTTATTGAGAAGTGGCAGCCCGCAGACAAATCTTTGTGCAAGGATGGATGCATCCGAGTTGCTCATCAAATTGGCCTGAGGAAAAAAGAGGCACACTCCTCCACCGGAGAGCAACAACCAAATCAAATAGGTTACTGTTGTTTAATGAAGCTCACGGCACATAACGGTGGCTATGACTGCACTATGTTACCATGAAAAACAAACTGTCAGTAAACTTGTTTACTCCCATCTTTAAGGTAAGTCAGGAGTCAGATGTAAAAGTTTAATGAAATGTTAACCCCTCAAGAAAAATATTTTAGAATTCATCACTAATGGGAGATTATCGTGCTGATAATTTTTGGTTTGTGACATAAATTTAGCTGCAAAACCAAAGAAAAGTGGGTATTCCATTTGATTAAGCATGATGCTGAACATACTAATGTGTTCATTTGTGGCTTCTTAGTGGGAACAGTGAACTCTTTTATTTCTATTACGGAGCAACAAGAGGCAAGATGTATCTGTGACCTTCTGGTCTAAGATTTTATGGAGTGGGTTGAAATGCCTGCAGAAATGAAAAAAAAAAAGAAACTCGAATAAAAAGGGTTCAGATACTGGATCCATTTGGGAAAAGTGGAGCAGAGACAGTTCCTCCTTCATCATCAGCTGCAGCTGAGGTTCACCTCAACAAGCCACTTAACCCCTGCTGCTCCAGTGAAGCATTTTAACAGCCATCTGCAGATAACCGAGGACGGAACGGACAACTCCCAGACACTTGTGGAGGTGGATAAATGTCTGAGGAGGAAGTGCAGGGAGGTGATTAAAGAACAAGAGTGATCATCGGCTTTATCGGAGTCAAATAATGGCTGACATTTACAATGAAGTCATGGTGTTGAGTATGCAATAAACTGCAACCCATTTATCTAAAACTAGTTTTACTGTTCATTTGAAATTATTTACCATAACTCTTATTTTTTCATCTTCTATTTTGACTTATGCAGTTGAGTTAATTAAAAACCTTTACATTTTATGATTAGAGTGTAATCTCTTTATATATTTAACATGCTTTCTTCAAATTCTACCGGTTTTGACATAAGTTCTAAATGATACGTTGTTGTTAAAAGTAAACAAAAAATATAAACTGAGAAATTGTGTTTATGCTTTTACATGACAGAGGATGAAATGAAGCCACTTCATGGACAAAAATACAATATAAAACACATTCCTACAATTTATTCTGCACCTTCTTTCACCTAAACGCCACTGTATATGAATTAGCTTGACACTAAACAATTAAAATAAGATAATAATTTTAAATGATTTGTATATATATATATATAAAGTGACTGTGCTGCATTTGTTTGTCCAACTTTCCCCAAAACACTTCCAATGATCCGAAACCTCTTTTAAATTTAGCCATAACCTTGCAGCATTTCCAAATGCTTATGTGACAATCATTACTTGTTTTTTTAAACATCACTAAAGCACTCAGGAGCAGCAACAGCACTGAGGTGGAAACCTCTCAGCTGGGTTTCAGAGTTTTATCGATTGGCCTGAGAGGAAAAATCGGGGGGGGGGACTGGGTGGTACACAGGCTTTTGATCAGTGGAAAACTCAGTGGGGGGCTCTTTGGGATGCACAACAGTCAGAACTAATCAGTGTCTATGTTTGTGCAGCATTTTTCCATATCTAAACATGTTTAGTGCCATGCTGAAACAATATCGCTTGGAAAATAATTATCTGCAGAGCCACTTACTGAAGAAGTTTGTCAAACGTGACACAAAATTTTAATTATTCTGCTTCAAACAGCCTTCACCACAACCATTTTTTTCAGGTTAATTAAACCTTTATTGCAAACACTGAATGCATGTAAAACAAATCAGAGAGTAATGGGTTGGTTCTTAAAAATTAAGTAAGCAAAAGACAAAGTCTGCAACTWTTGCAGCTTTCAGGGGAACAATGAGGGAGTCTGGGTCACTGCAGGTCTGCAGCTAACAAGATCCTAAGAGACATATTTGGTGGTTGTTGKGGGGTGGGGGGGGTCAGCAGTGGAGTGGTCACATTAGTCAATGTGCCACAAGAGAACAGAGTGGAAAACTCAGTGACTGTAAAACCTTCCCTTCGATAAGAATGAATGTACAACAAGGCAAAGCATTAACCCTAAACCCTGAAATGTCTATTGTCTCCATTAAACAGCAGCATGCATATATCAGACTGTCAGAGTAATGACATCCTGAGGGGAAATAAAATATGCAAAAAGCAGACTCCCTTTTTAAAGAGGATGGTGACTTCAGAGTTCAGACTTTGTGTTTAATGTGCTGCCATCAGAGCACATGTTCAAATCAAAGATCAAAATTATTTCTGTCCACTCTGAAAATACAAAGTAAACTCAATACTTGAATATATTGTTTAAACTTTAAATGGTAAATATTTTGTCAATCATACTGCAGTTAAGGGTAGAGCTTAACATATGAATGTAATTAATACCAAAAATGTTAAGTGCCTTTACTGGACACAAGAGAATACTGTACATAGAAACAAATCACTAATGGATCCATGCTGTTGTTTCGACAGGTTTTAACAACCAAAACACATAGAAATTAGAAGTTTATCAGTATTTGAAATCCAAATTTAAAGAATCAGTTCAAACATAATAAAAAGTTAATTTAAAMGCATCATAAAATTCATGCTGGTGTAGCATCAAAGTGATGGGATTCTTAGAGAAAAGTAGAATAATGTCACTTATCAGAAAATGAAAAGAAAAATCATAAAATAAAAACATCACTGACTTCAGATTTATTTAATACATTCTGCACATTCAGTTAAATCAATATGTTTTTTATAAAGATAAAAACTATTTTTCTTTCATTCCAAACATAACTACAGAAAAAAAATCTCCTTGATCTTGTATTTTTGTCAAAAATGATGTAAAATGGGCCTTTTAGCAGTTAGTTGTAGTCTTTTCTTTTATGCGTCATATTCTTCATATATTTTGTCTCCACATATTTACTGCTGGTAGACAACTGGTGCTTTCAGCTGTCATTACGATTCATTGTCAGGAAACAAACAGCAGAGGGAATGTAGAAGTAGTAGCTGGATGTCAACATATTGTTCAGTAAATCTCATTGTTTTGTTTTTAAACAGAAAAAAGACTGATAAGCAAAGGTTTCTGGTCTCTGAACCCCGAACCAGGCAGGGGTCACATCACTTACTAGTCTCATATTTTTTTAAATAAATAAATAAATAAATAAATAAATAAATAAATAAATAAATAACATCAGATTTATTTACAGTAAAACATTCTGCATTCTGTACAAATGCATAAATTTACATAAAATTTTTTAGAAAACTTGTTCGATTTGAAAAGTGATACACAATATGCAGGTTTAAATGACTCTGATTCAGGCTTTTCTTCAGTGAAACTCAGTCTCTGCTGATTTGAAGCACCTCAGTAGCATAAAGGAACTATTTTTGAATGAAGAGTTTTTGCAGTTGACCATTGGCCCGTTGTTACCAAATCAAGGGGTCCTAAAGTTCTAAAGAGATTAAAACCAACACAAACAGCGTCTTGTATAGTTTATAAATCTTTGAACAAGAATACAATTTTCTTTGCAGTCGTATAGAAACATCAAAGCCAAAAGGTTATCTCTTTACATGGAGAACAACGACACATACCCTCTACCTAAAATACACAGTGTCCTAAGTCAGTGACATCTTCAGCTTTGCGGCAATAAAAGCTGGCAAAAAGAGGTGATTTTTGCTCTGCTGTAGCCTTTTACAATAACTCTGCACCAGCAGAGAGAACTATCGATTCAAGCTGGAAAGCAAAATAGAAGTGCTTTTTATTTGCACTTATTTTTAGTTTTCTTATGGTAAATATAAGTTGTCAGCCGATGTCAGCAGATACTCAGCTGTAGTAGATGTTCCACAGCAGCATCACTAGTAGTATCACTGAATAGCACTGTGTGTTTCAAGTATTTATTTAAGTAAGGACACTTCTGCCAAGTACAGGGCGTTCAAACACTGTGTGTTTTACTAGGTAAGAGTTGATCCTCTCGGCAGCATGAAGTTGGCTGGTGGGACATGAATGGTCAAGGTTATAAAGAACATTGTCTTGGTGCTCTTTGTCTTTGTGGCACTATARTAACACAAATCTGCATTTTACAGACAGTGCAGCTGTGTCTTAGTTGGTACCTCTAAATATGTCCCCTGAATAAGCCCCCAGAGCTCAATTCAATGCTTCTTTGCCTCAAGGACCACCTCCCTACAGACCATGTTGTCACTTTTGCATCACCCATATGGTGTGGATGCGGTCTTATTAACATCTTTCACATGCTCTCTGAATATAAAACCTGATTTAAAAGTCTGTATTCAGGGGCACACTGTGTACTATGGAGTTTAAATGGCAAATGGACTGTACTTATAACTAGGCCTGTCGCGATAGTCAATAAATCAATTAATTGCACAATAATTTTTTTGAGGTCGGTAAAAAAAAATGAGTACGATAAGTTTCATTTTCCTGCTTGTTTGTTTACTCCCTCTCTCTCCCTCTCTGTGCTCTGCTACACAGGAGCTCAGCTGACCCCTGTTTTCTTAGTGTCTGGAGGAGTGAACTCTCGCTTTAGTATGAGAGCTAGTAGCTGAAGAAACGTTTCAAAGCAGAGCACTAGAGCCTGAATTTCGCTGGAGAGAGAGAGAGAGAGAGAGAGAGAGAGAGAGAGAGAGAGAGA
>NW_013952580.1:496465-505175 GCF_001266775.1 Austrofundulus limnaeus | reverse complement strand
TCGCTTATCGCAATAATTTGTGAGACAATTAATCGCCCAGCAAAATTTGTTATCGTGACAGGCCTACTTATAACCAGGCTACTCAAAGCACTTTCCAGCAAAATATGTGCCGGCTTCATTTAACCAACCAAACACAATCATACAGCACTCCACAACATGTCTACAAAGCTAATCGGAATAACTCATTCTATAGCACATTTGTCAAACTCAAGGCCCACGTGCCAAATGTGACCCACAAATGACTTCCACCTAGCCCGCCAATTAGATACCCCCCACCCCATCACTAAAAACCTAAATAAATAAATAAATAAATCTTGTTGCTTTAGCAATTGTAAACTTAAATGTATGATTCAATGTAACAAAATAAAGAAATTTAAAAAGTGAAAGAAAAAAATACTTGTCCGGACCCTGAGCTGTTGACTTTTAGTAACTGTGGCCTCCCAAGTATTGTGTAAGGTAGTTGATTAGCCCTGTATTAYCATTTCAAAATAGGCTGCTTTTAAACCAGCACTGACTATACACTACATCTCCCATAATTCATCTTGATTATTTTACAAACAAAATAACAGCATCCTACCACTACATTGAGGTGCACAGGATTCAAAAAGTAGCTGGCAGCTAAAGAAAGAAAATGCAGAAAAATGCRGATTTYACACAGTGACTTTCACCAGCTGCTTTTACTACAGCCCAGCTGCAAAGTGGGAATTTTCTACAAATTTTACATTTAATTTGGAATGCCCCTCCAGTGGAAATTTCCTGTTGGAAGCTGTGGGAATTTCATGATGGCAGTTACGCACAACAACTCATAAGTGAGTAAAATTTGTTTACTTTTAATAGTATTTTTGAAATGTTTATTTCACATATTCCATTGTTCACATAGTACATTTCAGTGTTTATAAGAGGATGTGTTAAAACCTTGTTTTTTTGCACAAAATACACTCTCCAACTCTCTTGTTGGAGGACAACTGCTCAAACCACATCCACTCTAGTTTCGACCCTCCTGTACAGCAAAAGAAAGAAGCAATGGTCAAAAATAGCAGASTTTTGTTTTGGAAACAAGCTTAAGGTCGGACCTAATCTCTTCTTCAGGTCCTGTGGTATGTTTGTTCAAAAAAAWTTTTTTTCAGGTTTGCTTTTCTTCAGTGTCACATTGCCTTGTTTGCTATTTAATTCTCTTTTTTTCTTACCAAGTTTTCTGGTTTTCCCTCCTCTTCTCTAAAGTCCGTTCATCCCCCACACACCCCCTGGTGATTCACTCTATCAGTCTGGGCCCTCCTTCACTTCAAGGATATTCACTAAACACATTGGCATTTTCTAGCAGTACGTTTTCTTGTCTGCATTTTAATTGTCAGTTTATTCTGTTTGTGGAGAAGTTGTCTTTAATATTTTTCTTTAACCTTTTGTAATTATGCACAATGAAAGAACCCCAATAATCAGAGGGTGGGATTACAAAGCCAAACAGTACCTTTAACTTTAAATCTGTGGCTTAATGAAAGGCTTTGATGCCAGTTTAAAAGGTGATTTAGAGCAGGCTAAGCCAAGATTTTCCTTTTTTTCAATGCCCATGATCTTCATACAGAAAAATTATTACTTTGTCAAGGAAGCTTTCGTGCTTCCTTTGTGCTGCAGGAAGTTTATTCTGTAGATAATCAGACATGATTACTCTTCCTGCATTTAGGGATCTCAGAGGCATTCCTCAGAGTTATTCCTCAGAGATTTCTGAGACTTTTATTTTACAGACATTAATTTTATGTTTTATTTTTTTTGTTTTTGCTTTTTACTAATAAAACGAATCTTAGACCAAGCAAATATAACAACATAATGAAGCAAAAACACTTTGTATTATAGTTTAGAAAAAAGAAAACAAACATTTTAAGTGTCAAATTACAATTGTTTTTTATTTTTATTTTTATAAACTTCTATTTCCTGTTTCCATTTCATTTGTACACTGTTGTTTAAAAGTTTTGTTAGGTTAAAGACTAATTCAATTATACTCTAATAAAAAGTTATAATATATATATTTTTATTCATCATTTGTGCACGCTCCCTAGATGAATGGTGTCTTTAGCATATGCCTCTACTGCCTATGCCACGGACCAGCCCTGGGTTCACGCACTTTAAACAGAAAGACAAAGCACGTTCATGTCATATAGGTGACCATAACTCTTCTCTTTGTGCCTCTTTTCCATGTAAAGCTGCACACAGTTCAAATTAAATAAAAAGGTACCAGTTAGACCATTTCAGCAGACTTATCCCTAACACTTCAACCAGTGATCTAAAGTGACACAGTGCTGCGGAGGATAATGATTCCACCATCAACTATACACAGCATGAAGGCCTTTTGATGGGTGTCCTGACACTAATTCATAAATGAAGAGAGCTCAGAGATTCACAGACATAATTGATTTTGAGAGGTAAATGACAGGTTTGCCCTCTTGAGGAGTTTGAACAAAAACATGACAGAATTTGTCCAGAGTCAGTTGTAAGGTGTGTGCAGACTCTTATTGCTTTAATGCTTTTCACCTTCTTAGAAAACAAAGGACAGACGATGTCTGAGGACAGGTGATTCAGTGACTGAAGCACTGAATATTGCATGCGAAAATGAAATTATTACAAAGACATTGAAAGGTGTGTGATCTTTTAAGTCTTCCAACATCACAGGAAGTGCTTTCTTGTCAAAAGACACACAAGGTTTCCTATGAAACTGTAGAAGCGGCAAACATCAAACCAGTTGGAAGGCGTCTCAAATCCTCTTACAGCTGTTGGACAGAACAATATTAAAAGAAAATACTTTAAATTCTTACATTTTTACAAAAAAAGTCTGCATGATTTTGAGTAGAATTAATTAGAAAATCTGAAGGTTTTTTTTTCAGCTGCTTTACTTCTAATGAAAATATTCTTTGAGAGAGCACAGAAGCATAATATTTGAACCGTATCCAACAAATACACACTTATGGGTGATAAAAACAAGGATGGAATATATTCTACAGCCATTAAGAGCAATATGAAGTTTTACTTGAGCTCATTAGTGTTATAGGCTAAAAGGTAATATCATCAAACTGCATTACTCACAGTAACATACAAGTGTTTATCATGTCTACAGTGTTCAAAATTTCCACTTAGCTTCATAGGATGTATAAAGTAAGTAATTAGCAAACAGCTGTTTTTCAAAGCTACAGCTCTTTATCCGTTTTAAATATGCAGAACTGCTATTTTCCTCCTCAGGGAGTGAGAGTAATTACATCATGTTCATAAATATTTTATGGTAGAAAAAAGCCAGAACAACAATCAGGATTTAGTCTTAAAATCTTCTCTAGTTTTCCATTTTGCAGCACTTTAACTCATAATGACAKCTAGATGCTGTCACTACAAGGAAGCTACCCTCCTTCTCTTTGATTTCTGTACCAATCAAGAAGTACCAAACATCAAATGTCAAATATTACAAATACAAGAAAAACAACAGAAAAGCTTGTTTTAGAGTTGTTTAGAGTGGGAAAAATGGGTACAAAAAGTGATCGAACAACAAAACTATTCAGTTAACTTTTGTAGGACAACCTTCGTGTTTACAGCACATACAACCACGGCATCCTTAAAATAGGCTTATGCTGTTGTGAAAACAACCTCCACCCAAATTTAACATAAAACTTGAAGAGAGTCAGTTTGCCATCCTCTTAATATGCCAACATTTTCTCCTCAAAAAGGTCCAGACTCTGTGGTGACTAGTAAAAATGACGCCTCGAGTTCCTCAAACCGCTCTTTCATATTTGGTTAGAATAAATTCTGTCATCGCTGAAAAATAGTTCCTTAAACAGCCGTCTCACACAGGCTTTTAAGGAAGACAAAATTGTTTACTGCATCATTTATGGTTCAATAATTTGCTGCCAGAATAAACATATTAGTAGTACTTTCAAAACGAGGGGCTATGATCTATTTGCTTACACAAATCCAGGTGGTTTTAATCCCCCTGTGAGCAGTGTTTGTTGTTGTGTAAGTGCCTGGTGCACTTAAACCCACCATGTGGGCTTTGTGGTAAAAGGTGCAGCAGAGGATATGCTTCATGGGAGACTTGAGCTATTTTGTAATGGGTAAGGTAAAACTCACTTTGTTCTGCTACTCAACCATACAAAGCTAAATTGGTTTGTCATTTTAGTTCACTGGTGTGTCAGCTTAAGTAAAAGGAAGGAGTCTAGTCCTCCCCGGTGTCTTATTTAAGTTAGTGTGTCACTGTTTCATTCCAGGTTTTATTTGACATTTATTAAGAGAACAGTCTCAGACTGGATGACAAAAAGTCCTGAATTTAAGCAATGTCCTACACAAAAGCTATTAACTTTTGCCTTCTGGATCATGCTCCAGGTTGTCTGAGTGTAGGGATAATGACTACAAAATCTTCTCTGACTCTGGTTCTATTACATTTCACAATCAGCAGTTTGGTAATCCCCAGTTAAGATCAAGCAAACACAAAAAACCTTGATGGAATGCATTATGTTCACTGTCATTAAGTTTCAGACACAGATCTCATTTTCGCCATCAAAAACAGCAAAAGCTTTTAAGAAAATCCGATAGGAAGAAGCAGAGATACTTCACATATAACAATTTTACAACAGAAAACACACAATTTGTCTTTCACTGTTTTTTTTTTTTTTTTTTTTTTGGACAGCCATCAAATAATAACTGATGTAAAATGTGATTTTTGTTGCATCAGCCCACCATTTTAATCAGCCAAGGATCAAAGCATCACTAAAGTCTCAGGCTCTGAGGTGAAATCAAGCTGACTTGGTCAAGCTAGTGCACAATTTTCTGATAAGAGGTCAAATCTCCACAGCTGACCTGAAACAATCCAGTCATCGCCTCAGCGGGTGACCCAAATATCAGGGTTGTGGGTAAGGGCACGTTTGGGGGCAATGCAGAGCTTTTTGGAAACAAAAGTGTAAAAAACAAAAAGACAAACAGAGACATGCATCCAAACTGAAACAGATTCAGCTGCCACAATATGAGAGCCTTGTAATCGCATTTGATTCTCAGTGGATTTGATGATTTTTTTAAGGTTTAAAGGTTATTCTTGTGTCTAAGATAAAGGTGAAAAGATAGAGAAGAACTAGAATTTGTTTGAGTACTTGCTAAATTTTAAACACAAAAAATTAAAAGGCAAAAAAATAATAACAAGCCTGAGAAACAAATCTAAAAATCCAAAAAGCTCAATAAAATCTAAGAAAATAACTTTTATTAAAGAAAGAAACAAAGTCATTTTGTTTCCTGAGCCAGCATATGTAATAAAAAAGTAAAGCAAAATGTTGAATGAAAACTAATTCAAATCCATCCTTTTCGTTTTCTTGCATGCAGAACAAAACCATCTTTTTCTGTCACACAGTAACATTTGAATTAGCTGTATAATAATCACACAGACTCACAGCTGTATGCAATACAAATCAGCATTCGACTGCACTGAAGGTGAAAAAGTCAAGCATCTCGGAAAAACGCTCAAAGCCRAGGGGGTATTATAAAAAAGACAAACATCAGTACAAAGCAGCAGAAGAGGTTACACTGCTTGACTTTGCCAAAGCAGCTCAACAACAGGAAATTTCCATCCTGAAATAAAAGAAGCTCCTTCCTTTCACCGCAGTTAGAGGCAACCTTGAAACACAAAGCCCCAGGATTACGCATTATTACCTGACTTTTATTAAACAATGTTCTGCTGGCTTGTCACATTATAAAATCGCATCTTCCAGATCAAACATGGCTTCTATTTCCTCATTAATTCACAAACAGAAAACTGTTTACTGGATCGCTGTTACTGGATCCGTTTCTGCATGCTAGTGGTCTGTTTAATTTCTGTGGCAACACTTTGCCTGTTTGTGTTTCATTTTGAAATTTATTGAAAAGTAAATTTGTATTACTTTAGGTAATACAACAAGGACTGACATTCTGAAATACAGGAAACAGAGAGGAAGCAAAATTACAAATTTGAGGCTGTTTCCTTTGTTGAAATTATTGCAATAAAAGGTGCCACATATTTTTATTATTTATATTTTTACAGTTTGTTTTCAAAGATTTATTTTGTTGTGTTTTGCTTGTATATGACAGCGTTAACAGTTTCAGGAAAGTTTCAGTATACAGGCTTAATGGTAAGCCCAGCAGGTTTGCACTGACTCCTGCAGTCAGTGTACTGGGACGCTCATATATTCTCTTTCATTCAGTGCTGCCACTGTGGACCAATAAAACACAACAAAGATCAATACAATCACAGTCAAACAAAGCATACCACGTAAAATTTATCTGCTCAGACTAAACAGGCAGAACAGAATTTGACAACATGGCTTAGCAAGAGTTTGCAGAAAGGATCAATACTAAAATGGAAATGATGGCTTTACTGTGTTTCATGGGGGGAGGAGAGAGACAGAGAGCTTTTTTCTAAGCATTCAGGACAAGTCATTGCAGGTATGTGCATGGATTCAAAGCCAAAATGTTACGACAAGATGACAATTTCATCATTGCAATTCTTCATAAATGTATTTTGTATCTGATGACTCTAAGTTGAAATACTTCTGTTACCATAGACTTGTTTAAAACATGTTTAAAATTTAAAATATTTGAAAGTGAAATTAGGAAATTACCATTTATCAGGACAAGTCTGTGTGGTCGACTGACCATGAAATAAGATTAATTAAAACCTTGCATATCATACCATTGTGGATTAAGAGGTCATACATCATAATAGCACATGACAAATAAACTGGTAAACTAATCCAGTCATTGATTGAAAATAATATGTCCAATAACAACGACAGATGTAATTCTTTTTGAACTTAGTGTCCATGTCACAATGAAATCCATGTTTTTGCTCTTTCCTGTGCACCTTACAGCTGTTCCTATGATCACCCATTTGTTTAAATAAGACAGCTGGCATCTCCTACAGCGAAGGAGATAATGTTGGCAGAGAAGTCCCAGCTGCAGTTCAAATCACAATCATTGATTTGGCCCCCCGTCTCTTAAGGACAGTTGGGCTCCCAGAGGAAACAGCACAAGGACAATCGCATGGCTCATCTGGCCTCCTGCCCCCTTGCATTAATAATCATTCCAATTAAAGAGAAATGCACAGATGCTCTTCTTTCACCAGTAGTGTGCTGGGAAACAAAATGTTTTCAACAGCTAACCCAGATAAATATGCAGCAAAGGAAATGTATAAAAAAAATCCAACTGTAACGTCATCAATATGCTGTCTACCTGTAGAAAAAAAGCACAACTAAACCTTGTAGAGTATGAAAAGTAGCAATAATGACAGGAGAAAAGGTCCCTTTTAACTAAAGGAACATTTTCTCAGTCTTGCATTTGAAAGGTCTTTTTTCTTACCCTGCTGAGTTAGTGACGGCAATTTTACATTTTCCATACATCTTTCTTGGTCTGTCATTCTCCCAGGGGACCGCATCAAAAAGCAACTGACTGCAGAAATGCTTTTTATGCTTCATAAGACCAGGGAGAAAAAAATGCTTCTTTGATCGTATGTAGCACTCTGAAGGGCCCTAAGAACAGCAATATTACTGCTGTAAGGTAACTGTCAGAGGGCTCAGTGAGTGAATTTTATATTTGAGTATCTGTGCTGCAGGTCCATTTTCTTCTTTTGCTTATAACAGTAGGGTCTTCAGCTGTACTACAGAGCACACATTGACTGTCACTTTGTGTTCAGAGTTTAAACCCACTTGAACAAGAAAACCCTCAGAGCTGCAGTGATTCAGGATTTACAGTCTGTGGGTGCTTCAGACTTTAAACTCTGTTTATGGAAATGGGCTTCAGACAGAGCTCTGATCATTTTGACTCTGTATGCACATTTGACTTATTAAAAGAAATGATTAATGACTGTTTGCTGTGAAAATATGAATGGACTAGCACGAGCAAAACAAATGTGAGGCTGTTACAAAGCAGCTATCTCAATCAAACCCACTCGCTTGACAGGACATCCAAACAGTGACGAGTGCGCCAAGGTAGATTGTGTGAATGACTGCTGTTAGACATAGTTGGCTTATCTGTCAGAGGCTCATAAAAAATCATTGATCATTATTGTTTTTGTTTTGGCTGCTCCCCTCAGCATGGATCTACACAACGAACAAACTGGCATGAAAGATCTGGCAGTTGTTTGATGCCAGATTGGCCTTTTTGACGCAACCTGCAGCCTCAGGATTACTAAACCACCAAACTACCAGAGCCCCCAAAAATAAAATCGCTGAAAAGGTAGCAGCATTTAAAAAAAATCTAAATACAAGGTTTGTATCAAGATCACWATAAATAGATTTTAAAAATTTAAGGTAGACCTGCAGCTACACCGTCACATAATAAATGACACATTACACAAAGTACAGCTGYATGAAATAAAGTGAATAAATGTACTGTTTTCAAAATGAACACAACCTCAAACTGACAACAAAAAGGAAAACATGCATTCAATGTCGCTGCTTCAGTAGCATGGAACCATCTCCCATCTGTCCTCCAAATGTCAGATCTCATTTCTTTGAAATAATTTATGGCATATATTAACATTAAGCAACAGGATTCCATCAATCAGCATCAATGTTTTAAATAACCTACAGTTCCTGTCTTTTATGATTGACTAACTTGATAGAATCAAGGAAAAAAAATTGTATAGGTCCTCTGGACGGGTTCTTCTTTAATGAAACGTTTCGTCTCTCTTCCAAGAGACTTCTTCAGTCTGAGAGTTTCA
>NW_013952580.1:487838-495862 GCF_001266775.1 Austrofundulus limnaeus | reverse complement strand
ATATTTAAGTCCACTTAAAACAAATAAAAAACGTAAAGCTCAAAATATTAATGTTTAACTTTTTTGTGAAAGTTTTTTTTTTATCTCAACAGAAAAACTGCCAACTGAGGCCAACTTTCTGCTTTTTAAAGTAGCCATGTGTATTTTTACTGTAAATAGTGATAGTAAGTCTGTTTTCCTTAGACAACACCATGGTTTACTTGTGATCTTAAGGAACACATGCAACAGAATGTCATCTCACCTCTAGTTTTGTGTGTGRCAGAATATATTGAGCAAATGTTGACAATGTGTGCATAAAATAAGCTAAAATGATTTGCTGATTAATTTCAAGGACAAATAAACCTTAGAGTAAGACCTGACATCACAGTGGTGCATCCCTTTAACATTAGCATCACTAATGTTTAGCTAGCAGCTGGATATTAATGTCCCATTTCAAAATGCCAACGGGAACAAGCAGCTGGGAGTGACAGTTAATGTATTAATGTCATTCAAACACACACTTTTTTATGTGACACGTTCTCGTGCCAGGGGAAGTGTGTGGCATAAACTTGTGGATGGTTAAACAAACGACTGTCTCGTTAATTAAATCCCCAAAGTGTTGAATTCATATRTATGCAAACAAATACATGTTGATTTCTCTCTTCTGTCTGCACTCACACACTTATATCCAAACATTCATAATGACTCAAACATTAGGTTGGCTTGTACAAAGAAAAGGGCAGCACACAAAGGCAATCCTCAGGAGGGAACACGCTCCATCCAATGGACTAATTAACATCTCCTATTTGCACCAGCCAGCTCTCTCTGGTGCTCCAGTTAGCTTTGGATGATTTTACACAATACAACAGAATGTGTCACGATGAACGGCCGTGTCTAAACAACATCTGAGCTGCTCAGCTAAAGCCAGGCTAATGACTGCAATTAGCCTCATTAGATTCCAAGCTGAGGCCTCAGCTGGTGTAAAGTTGAATGAGCCTTTCATGCCATTTCCACATGTCTCAGTGCATCAAATTGTGGGAAAAATGATTTTGCCGGTTGTTTATGCAACAGCTTGAAAACAAACACCATATTGAAATCGAATCTCCTTCTTTATTTTGATCTGCCTCAAACCATCAACCTCTTCCTAATTCAGAGAAATGAAGATTCTGGGATAATTACAGCACAGTGTTCAGTGCTACAAAATGTATTATATTTGTTACTGTATATAAACGTAACCCAGTGAAGCTAATTAACAAATAGTATTTTAACATGTTAGCAGTTGTGATCAGACTACACTGTAAAAAATGAAATGTTGGAGTTACCRTGTTATSTTACCTGGTTCCACTTAACTGAGTTGAGTAAATTCAAAGCAATATTCCAATTTTTTAGCCAAAGAACATGAGTATGTTGCTTTGAATTTACTCAACTCAGTTAAGTGGAACCAGGTAACGTAACATGGTTAAGTAAATCCAACATTTCATTTTTAGAGTATATATATTTTTTCTTCCATCACATTGCATGCATCATTGTAGTAGATCAAAAGCTTTATGAAAACTTTTAGCTGTTATTGGACAGGGATTTCTATAAATATATTGTTTGAATACCACTAAATTTGTTGTGGTAGATGATAGATAGATATATGAAAAAACATTTTACACAAACTTGCTCTAAAAGTCAAATTGTAAACAAAGTGTTTTTTTTAACCTCAGATGGCTGCTGTTTAGGGATTTTGCTTATAAATTAAAATGTGAAAAGATGTGATCAAAGCATCCAAGGTAAAAGAAACAAACAAGTTTCTAATTAATCTTATGGCACTCACAGTATGGCTGAAAAACACTTGATTGCTGCTGCGTCTGTTAAAACAAAACCTCAGATTCTTTGTAGCTAAGTTACAAAGTGTTGATTTTTAGTTGTTAATTAAAGCGGGATTTTTTGTTGATAGGCAGCCAGACATGTTGAAAAAGCAACCATTTTGAAAAGACCTTTTGTGGGCACCAAAATGCCAACAAAGTCGATTTTCTACAAAAAATAAAAATAGTCATTGCAAAACAAATGTTAGAAAGTGTTTTTAGTCAGAAGCTAGAATGTCCCAGATGAGTTTGTTCACGGACGTTTTATAAATCAGTGTCCTTTTATATTTAAAATTGTAAAAACATCAGGACATCGCTCTTTGTGTTCTGCTAAATAGTGGATTGCGTAGCTCTAAGATCTGTTTTTAAGAACCTTCTGTTCAGAACCTGCTGTTCAGATTTTGTGAGAGAACACTTGAAACTTCAAATGGCAGAACAATGAACAAGAGCACATTGTGTTTGAATACAGCAGTAAAGAAACAGTGCACCTCCTGAGCTTTTGCCTTTAGCAAAGTGCAATGATAATTCTACTGATAGCTCGTCCGCAATTACTTTACACCTTTGCTTGAACCTGTTTTTTAATCATTTTTATTTTTCTAGAAAGTCAAGAAAAAAACTGTTCATTTGCTAAGCAGCTGTGAGGAACTTTAATAATAAAAAAGTGACAGAGGATGTATCCCTCCCACTGTGACAGTTGTCTTAACACAGACACTCCCCTGACCAATATGTTAATAATACATGTAGCTTGTGGGATGGCTGTCACACCCTGTCTCCTCATTACTGATGCTGGGTGGAGCGAAAGGTGTTGGAGAAACAAAGAAAATGTCTCACACGGTAAACACCCACTGAAAGTCTTGTCTGCAGGCTTTGAGTGAATTTCAAAAAACAGTTATTGAGCTTGTGTGAAAAAGCTGAGTGTGGGCAGATAAAGCTTACTACCACCAATTTAACTAAMATTTAGGACATCTGTCAATTTGCACGGATTAGATTTCACACCATGTGTCTCAAATCAAGAGAAACGTTTGCGTCCTGACATCCGCTTCAGTCTCACGGCCTCCGAGCGACGAACATCTGCAGAAGCTCGCACTGCATCCACATTTTGACGAGCCCTAAAGTCACTGTGACCCAGGGCTACGGGAACATTTCCCATCAGAAGCCTGTTACACCGCAAAGGCCATTTTACTCCCAGAATAGCAAATCTGCGGAAATGTAATCTTTGAAGTCTCAGCTAAAATAGCCTGACAGAGACATTTTCTGGTGAGGCAACAAAAGGAAACTTTAGAGGCTGGAGCTAAATTTCAAATGACTTACTTTATAGGTTAAACTGGAGGGGGGAAAAAGACTTTTAATTTGGGTTCTGAAGTGAATGGTACTAACACAGCTGGCCTGCAGCACTGGGATTTTTTGAGAACACAAAAAATAGCTTGAAAGCAGTGGATCAGCAACATTTGCAGTAACAGACAATTGTGGGTCTGTTGTTATTATTAAGTGATGTGAAAACTGTTTGAATTGATTACTTATGACAGTTTTGCATTGGCAGTTATTTAAACACCCGCAAGGTCATTAAAAATGAAACAACAAAGTTTTTATTGACGTGTAAACTTTTCTGAGGAGCTTGAAACCAACACTGCAGATAACCACAAYGGCGTATAAGAGTAACAGAAATCTATTAAAGTGTCCCAATCCGACAGCTGCTCTCTCGCCGCTCATTTCTTTTATCAGTTCTCTCCTGCTCAAGATAATTAACAATTTGGTGAGGCCTAATCATTTGGACACAGCAACTGATTTGATTTAACCTTGATTTAACAGGAAGAAACCCCCCTGAGACGCAGGCAGGAGGTTTATATRTTGGACATGAATAGTAAAGAGATTGGCAGAGAACCTGTGGGAATTTGATAACCACCATCAGTTGCACAAGCAATCTGGCAGGGTGTCAACACAGGAACAAATGATTGCTGTTGTCACAGGATAAGGACACAGGGTTGTGTAGTGTCACTACATATACACACAATCGTTTACGCACATCAGAAGACACAAACAGAAGAAGGTACGGACAACCATCTGTACACCTCCAGTTCTTCTGCACCACTGAGGAAACCATCTGTTCAGGAGCTCTGGACCTAAATGAAGGTCATCTGTTGTTGTCATCATCTGGAATGATGTTCATGGACAAGACTGTCAGACATGATGACAGATTTTTATTTTATTTTTTTCAATATTTGCATGACTTCAGGCTACTGTGATTATAAAATTTCAGCTATTTAAAAAAATGTCCAAAATTTGTAAATTTTATGAGTAAAAATGTTACAGCTTGTACTGAAGAAAGAAAACTCAAAAGAAGGAATGTGACTATTGTAAAAAATGATTACAACCTTAACCATTCATGTTTTTCACAACTACTTTGGAACTCTCTCTTTCTATTTTACTTCAAGCGTTATTTACAAAATGATCATCTGACTGAGGTCTCTGACCTTCTGAATGTCTCTGTATTCAAAAATATGAAAATGAAAAAAGGGATTCCAAATAAACATTTAAGTATTAAATAAAACAGATAACACAAAACATGAAAAGCATGTTTCAGTTTCCTCAGAAAGATCAAAAGAATACTTAAGATCTTTAAAAACACATATACTGAACTGTGTCTGTTTACTCTGACTATAGCAGCAAATTAATTTTCTTAAACATAAACACAACAATCGCAGAGACCCAAAAACAAAAATCTACATTTAATTAAATTTGAAAACAATKTCCCAAAAGCTAAAACCARTGTTCTGTTTTATATTTTTTGTGCAATAGTTTTTTTTTTCTCCAAAACGTAAAGTTCATCCAGTAGATAAGTTTTTGAAAGGTCAGTGTACTAAAATAAAAACTGTAGGATTATAGTTCATTTTTCACATGGCTTGTGATGACACTGAAAAGGTGGTCTCAGTGAACATGAATAAATTAAAGCRGGCAGCTAAATGGGTGCCAAAAAATGACGACCTTGAAGAACCCTGAAATAAAAGAAGAGCTCACAGGTCTGAATTCAATTTGCAACACAAACCGCACTGAGTCCGGCTTAGTGATTTGACTCTTCCAGTGATAGCTGAGGGTTAATGTGTTTGACACGACAGTGGTGTTGAATTAGGTGCAGCTGAAAGCTTGTCCTTTTCTCCCGCCACAGCGTCGAGCTTCTTTTTCAAACAGATTGTTTTCCTTAGCGAATGAAACAGCAGAGCACTGAATAAGGTTCTAATCTCATAATTCAGGAGCAAACTGAACATCAAGCGGCAGCAGAATTTGAGTCAGGACTGGTGGCTGGTGATTTTCATTTGTACACAAAGCAGCAGAGGACTGATGGAGCTGATCCCTGTTGTTGTTGTCTGTTGTGACGCAAGTTTCATTCAGCATCAGGACATCTGGCCTCCTAATGTTCTCAACATGGTCCAGTGTAATAAGTTTGCTTCAGTTTCCTTTAAAGCTAAAATCCTCTTTTTTTTTACTGATGTCCTGGTGCACTGAAAAATTGTCACATCAATTCTTAATGGCCTRTAATGATCTTGATACTTGACACCTTTTTTTTCCATTTTAAACAAAAATAAATAAATAAATTCTTGTCACCCTGACAGTTTGTGCCCTTTTGGGTGAAATGAACCAGTTTGCCACTTCCATTCTCCACCTGCAGTTAGCGTCGACATAAATAAATAAATAAAATTTAAAAAATCAGCAGTGCCAGCTGTTGTTGACCATTACCTTCATCCGTTCTCAGTTTCCCAGGTTCGGGGCTTATGTATATCCAACGTGGCAACCGGTCAACAACACTATGGCTGGATGAATAGTCCGTCATCCCTGCTCCTTTCTCCTCCTCTTCACTCTGCTCTCTACCTCTTGCTGGAGCTGTTTGCTCAGCTGTTCCCCTTTCTGACCGCATTTATCCCAGATGAGCGGCGCAGCTTACCCGGTTAATCTGTGTGTGACTTTGTGTGTGCCTGGGTGTCTATGTGTGTGTGTGTGTGTGTGTGTGTTTGCATCTCCATTCAAGGCATCCTCTCATTGCTCCTCCGAAGACCATATAAAGACACGCCCTGACCAACGGACACACACACACACACCAGCACAGAGGAGACAGACAGCACTCATGGGCCAGACATTAGGTGGAGGTCATTCAGACCACATATCTATGGATAGTTGTTAAGGTCTGAAATGTACAGTCAGCAATGCTGGCTAAAGCCTTAGAACCCCATCTTTCTGCAGTAATGCTTCATAAACAATACGGAAACATCAATGCTTGTGAGGTTTTCTTGATTAAATRGTTATTAACCTGAGATTTGCACAGAATTAGCATTTTACTTCATGTCTTATCCTGTCCTTTTTAATAAAAACTGAACCGTATTATTATTCAAACTGAGAAGAAAGTTTCAGCACTGTTCAAAGCTTTAATATATTATACTAAAGTCCCTATTGTGCGCTGAAGAAAAAAATACATGGGGCTTTTAAAATAAAACCCACATCTTCTTCTTTTTACTTTTTACTTAAACATTTTAATTAAAATATTTTCAACATGGTTATTCATTAGCACAGTTCTATCTTCTTTATGTTTTGAGTTCATAAACTCTTATCCACATCTTCTCACCTCAATGTGCATGTTTCCTTTAACTACTTTAAGAAAAAAAACTATTAAAATMTGAGATTTTCATGAGAGTAACAGAGATATAGGAAGTGTCCCCTTAAACTTATAATAACGTTCTTTTGATGTGAATTCCCCCACCTAGAAGAAAAGCCTTACTGATGTAACAGCTGGCAGATGATTGGCATACAAGTTAAATACCAGTGACTACGTGCATCACTGAAGGCTTAATAATGCTTGGCTTTTACTATCAGTACATTGTTTCATATTTTCAAGGTTAACATTAAGAGCTTTAGTGTTTATGGCCCTTATTATGCCCATCTTTATGAGGGTATTTGAGAATGGAAGTTATCACTTTTTGTACTCATGTACTGGACCACTCAGTATTCAGTTACATCTTGGCAAGTCACAGTACAGYTAAGCAAGACCACATTCAGTTATTAACAATGATTAGGAAAAACAAATGTGTGTGTGGGGTGTTTTTGGTGACATTTGAGGGGAATTTTCAGACAAAATGTCTACATTTGGGGACAACTGGTGTATTTGGGGACCTAAGTCGAGCCCACGTTTGGTTTAAATGCCATTGGTGGGTTGGGGGTTGGGTTTGGGACCAAGGTGGGAATTGAGTTTAAGTTGGTTTTATGGTCAGACAGATGTGACCTGTGAGGTTAGCCTTAGGGTTTGTGGTCAGGGTTAGGCTGTAGGAATGTAATGATAGTCAATGGAATGTCCCCAAATGTATAGCTGGGCGAAGCTGTGTGTGTGTGTGTCTGCGTGTGTGCATGTGCGTGTGATGAATTAAATAAAAAATAAACAGGTGTTTTAAAACCCTATCTGAATGTGAAAATGAGTCTTATCATGTCCATAAGGAAAACTGTCACTCATCAWTAACCTGGAAGACTAGAATCTGTAACGATGCTTGGCGTCGGCATCTGGCGGTACGACCCTGCAGTGGTTAGCCCTGTTGCATCTTAGCAAGAAAGCTTGTACCTCAGCTGGGGGCTGCAGTTGGCAGTTTTTACCTGTGCATACATCTGAGKGCTACAGTTTTTTTCCCCCTACAGTCCAAATAATTACACATTTTAGAAGGATTGTGTTACAGTTTTTGGTGTGAATTTATGCATGTACTGTATGTGTCGGCTCTGTGATGGACTGATGATGTGTCTTAGGCGTACCTCGCCTCCCACTGCTGGAGATAGGCCCCAGCTTCCTTTGACCCTGAACCAGATTAAGTATTAAGTGGGTACAGAAAATGCATAATGGATGGCTTCATAAAAGTTCATCTTTTTACTTWGAAAATATATCTGATTTTACCAGGGCAGCTGCAGAGTAAATAAATGCTTCACATTGCTGTAAATTTGAGCTTAATATTGACGCTGAATGAGTTATCAGAATTTATTTTCTTCTAAATGATGAAAAAGGAGGAAGTAGGAGTAAAAAAGTGACAATTTCCTTAGAATATTATTTAGAGAATAAAATTTCCATGAAACAAACAATTTCTGTGAAATGAAATGTTCAAATAGTCAATTAAAACTAAAAACCTTATTTCAATTGCTTATTTTTCAAGTTTATTAAAATGTGAAATATGT
>NW_013952580.1:481057-485512 GCF_001266775.1 Austrofundulus limnaeus | reverse complement strand
CATTAAATTCCAGTGAAATATATTTATGTTTGTGGTTGTAATGTGACAAAATATGGAAAAGTTCAAGGGGTATGAATACTTTTGCAAACCACTGTATATTATCTCTTTGCTTGTGCTCTTTTTGAGCAGCAGAATATGTCGTGAGCTTCATCTTTAATGCAGATATCCTACAGTCAGTGGCACATGTAGCCTCAAGAAAAGTTAAATAAAGATAGCTGCACAGGTGCACAACCACAGTAAGTTTTTACCTCAAAACACCAGGAATCCATGATGTAGGTAAGAATTTCTGGTGCAAACAATTGCTGATGAAATTCTGATGAAAAATAAATAAAAAAAAATATATAATACAAGCACTAGAACTTTTTCTAAAAAAGCAGGAAAAACAAGCTTAAGACGGGTAGATATTATAAGATTTATTCTTCTGCTACCTTTCATTTAATTTTGATTTTTTATTTGTGTATTTCTTTGTTTTTTATTGTGTATAGTTGTTTTTTAATGAAATGAACAMATTTTTTGAACTGAACTGAAATTGAATTGAATTGGATTTTTTTTATTTAGATGATTCAAAGTTTCTGAACAGGGTAGTTGTTTTAGAGCACTTGTCAAACTCAAGGCCCCCAGTCCACCATTTTTTTTCTTTACTTAATATATAAAAATAGCTTTTATATGATGTTAAATGATAAACCTTATAGTTGTAAACATACGATTTATTGCAACAAAATAAAATGTTTAAAAGGTGAAAGATAATACTACTCAGCAAATAGTTTTAAGTAGCTATGGTCCACTGAGCAATTTTGTTGTCCTGCGTTAATGTCTCAAAATAATTTGCTTTGAAGTCATCATTGACCATAAACTACATCTCCCATAATGCATGTCGATTATGGATGGAAATTCCCAATTGGAAAGTTGGAGAGTTTAGAATTCAAAATGGCAGCACCTCATCATAACTCAACGCTCAGCAAAACACTCGTACTTCTATTTTTTAATAGTATTTCTGTATTATTTATTTCACATTTAGTCAGTCGTGCACAAAGTATTTTTCAGTGTAAAAGAGGAAGTGTTAAAACATTGTTTTTATGCAGGAAATACCAAATAGAGCTCAGTTATTGATTATTAGCAGTGCTAAGCCATAGCAGAGGAGGAATGTTTATTCAAAGTTAAACATGAAATGTCAAAGTTAATTACAGCTGGCCCTTTAAGGGCCACCATGACGCTAACGTGGCCCTCTGTAAAAATGACTTTGACACCCATGTTTTAGGTTTTAAATTATTCCATATGAGTCCAAATCTGAGTTGGAATTAGTCAGACTAATTTAGGGGAAAATATATAAAAATGTCATCTTGATTCTCCAAAAGGTAAAACTGCTTTGATTGCTGTCTACAGGTAACATATTAACTATTTATATCTACTTTATGCAATCCCCAAAACTAAACTACTTTGTTAAGCTGAGAAACAGACTTAAAGAATAAAGTGCCAGAAAAAAAAACAAACTAAACAGCTTTTGACAGTTTATATTTTTAAACCCCACAGATTAGAGCAGGCAAAGGTCATAACTGACTCATAGTTCATAAAAATGTCAGAAAGCAAAGCAAATCACTACATTGGGATAGTGTGCAATGACAATAAAGACTAYTCTATTCTTCTTTAGGTCTCTGATGAGACACAGTAATGTGGTAATAATTTTATTATGTTACAACCTAAAAATAGAATTATCACATAAACACTTTCACAATGTGTGTCAAAAATATTGTGCTTATAAATAAATCTTTATCTGATTTCATAAGCCCCCTGCAAAAAAAATGCAAAAAGAAGCCAACTTGCTACTCATTTATTATTCAATTTCCATGATTAAAAATATTTTGGGATGCTTCATGTACAAATAATTCTGTAATTAGAGACATTCAAATCTGCACCAGCTCTGAATATCTGATAAACCAGCGGTTCACCCACTAAACAAATCTCAATCCTCCTGCAGCAACCCACCACCACACTCTAGTGTTTTGCCTCTACATGTCCCTGGAGCTTCTGCTGCATTTCTTAGTCCTAACTGCAGAGCATTCACAGTTTATCTCCTTCAAACCGCACAATACACAGCGAGGGACATTTTTTTTGCTTTACTTTGACACAGCTTCAGCTCCTGACAACAACAATGCAGACTTAAATGTGGAGTCTTGGGAATTAGAGGGGGGGGAGGGTGAGACTGAACTGAACTTGTCAAAAAGAGAAGCATTCATCATCTTAGCTGTCTACATGAAACAGTATGAAAATCGTTCTGTAAGGTGAGCTGTGATTGGTGGGATGTGTGAGCTAYATGTACGGGGGATGGAGATGAATTTGTTGTTTTGAGTATGAAATTGAGTGTGAGGTTTTTTCTCTCTCGTTTTTTAACAAAAGTTGTTTTGTGATTATTTTGTATGTGTAAATTATAAACACACATTTAACTACATCCACCAAACCAAGAGAAAAACTGCTTTTGCTTGAAGAAACAATCAGCCAAAAAAGTAAGCATCCAGGTGAATGAAAACAAATTATTCTTATGAAGCAAAACGTTTCTTAAACTACTTTCACACTGGATGACAACCACACAATTTTCTCTACGTTCTACTTGACCGGAATGTGACATCTGGAAAACTCACTTTCTTCCTACAATGTCATTGTCCTACAATCTGCAGCAGTCCTTAAGTTCCTCACTTAAATCACAGAAGATTGCAGTCCTGCCACTTGAATTTTGACCATGTTAAAACAATCTGACCAGTATTTTTTTTTCTCTCAGGGGTGGTCGTGAGTGTCTCAAACACGTTTCAAAAGTGCATGTATATTTTAAAACACAGGAGGTCTCCTTCAACAATAAACATGTTCAAGTTTAAGAAGATCCTTTGTTCCAAGGTGGGTACGAAGCAATTCTTTTCTAACCCAGCTGGTCGAGGCATGGACGCTCATCCTGAGCCTGGTTCTGTTCAATTTTCTTCCTGTTAAAAGGGATTTTTTTTTCCTTTCCTCTGTCACCAATATGCTGCTCAGGATGGGAGACTGCAACAAAGTGAAGATTCAGCACAACCTGCTGGTTTCCTCAGATTGATTATTTTTTGTACAATGCCCTGAGACAATTTAAAAAGCGTTTATGGATATTTTTCTTGTCACTAGGTATGTTTTATGTTCTTTTATGGTGATGGATTGATTTGTGGAGTTATACGGTAAGCATGGTTTTGTTGAATCAGATATTAATTGTGTGTATAGTAATCTTAGTACTATRAAAAAGTATTATTATTATTATTATCCTTTTTTTAAGTTCACTTGTTGTAACCCTTCTGGGTATCCGGGGGTAGGTGGTGAGTGGGGGGAGGGATGGTGTGTTGTTTTAATTTTGTTGTAATGTATTCTTTTGTGGACCCCAAGAAGAGTAGTTGTTGCTTGAGGACTAATGGGAATTATTCTTAATAAACAATTTAAATTAAAATAATTTAATTGAAAGCCAGACGGAGTGGGTWATGCGGGTGTAAGCGAACAATAAAAGATGTGTACGGCCTAAAATACAGTTTTGACAGCAATGTGCACACAGATGAGCCATGATTTTCAAAAATTGGTTACACAAAGCATATCTTCCTGCAAATTAAGTCAATTTTAAGTCACCTGTACCTGCAGGGTTGGTCAATAAATTAAGTTTTACTGAATGAATCGACAAAGTTATATCCTCTCTTTCACATAAATCATTTAGAGTGGATCCAATGTCTGATGAGTTAAAAATGTCTTTATCATYATCAGACATTAATGATGAGCAATTAAGACTCTGGTGAGTTTTCTGTAAGTTAAAATGTGTGTCCATATCAGCCTCTAATAAGCTACTGATGTACGCGTCACTGAAATATAAACATTTGTAACGTTACAGTTAACTGGTGAGTAATTTTAGAGTTATTCTCTGGTTCAGCATGCAGATCCTACATCTGTTCCAGAAACTCTGCTGCTAATAAAGCTCCATTAAGATGCAATAGATACTGTAGCTCCCTGCTTTAATGGTGACTGATGGAGGGCGAAGATGCATGATTGCTCGCAGTTCATCAAGTCAACTTTGCACATTAGGAAGTTGAATTAGTTTCTAAGAGATTCTATCGGTGGTAATTACAAGATGAGCAGAGATATAAAAAGATGGCGGGGGTTGGAGGTCCTGGTAGATTAACCCTTTGTCCTTTCTTGCTTGTCCACTCCCAGAATGTAAATAGGATGTATGGGCAAGGATTTCTTCAAGTCAGGACATTCTTAAACTAAATTAAAACACTGATTAAAGAAATACAAATGACCAGAAAATGATGTTTAAAGTACTTGTTGGTTTTTGGTAATTTATTTCTGTTTCTTGTCCTTTCCATTGTGCATCCATTGATTGAGTTTCCCAACTAAATCTCTCTCTCTCTCTCTCTCTCTCTCTCTCTCTCTCTCTCTCTCTCTCTCTCTCTCTCTCTC
>NW_013952580.1:475646-478342 GCF_001266775.1 Austrofundulus limnaeus | reverse complement strand
TCTCTCTCTCTCTCTCTCTCTCTCTCTCTCTCCTCTTTTTCAATTTCCTTTCCTCTCATCTTGCCTATCCACTCTTAGCTGCACTGCAGATTGAAGTAAACCCAGAAAATCCTCTTCATCACACAGTGCAAACACCATCTGCACTCCGTTTGCCCTTAAAACCCCCTTAACAGCCAGATATACCCTGTAGCTGTTACGATTGAGCTAGGTTGGTTTGAACCCCAAGATGCAGAACTGAATGAGGTGGCAAAAAAGTGATTTATTAAAACAAAAACAAAGCGGCTGACGTGGCAGCAAACAAGAACATGGGCTTTGGACAGGAACAGGAACATGACCATCAAACAGTAATCGGAGAACAAGGATCTGACAAAGACTGAGGACAAAGGACAGAATATAAAAGAAGAACTAATGAGGTAAAAGAAGAAACACCTGGGGAAGAAACATGAGGATCAGGTGTGAGTGGGCGGGGCTAGAGCAAAGGCAGACAGGAGGAAGAAAACAGGAGGAAAAGAAAACTTAGACTAAATCATAAGCACAGACACAAATCATGACAGTAGCATCCGGGGCAGCGATGGAAACTTACATTTAAATGAAAATACGTGTTGCAGACTGTAGACACAAACATGAAAATGCAGGCTACAACATCTGCTTCATGGATGCCGTTAAATGTTGAAGCACAATTTTGTCTTCCCTTAGCAAGCTGAATGTAAAATGCAGAGCCTTGCAAACTTTAATATTTCAATACAAGATCTACTGTAATTAAAGTCTCAAACTTTAAAAATTAAAATATTTGCCATCGCAAATGTTGAGATTTTCTAAATTGATTCCTTAAGAATTAATGAAAGTGTCTTAAAACTTACTAGTTTATAAATTTTACTTTTTTCCAGAGGTGATTTTTACTGTCTAAGCAGGAGCCCATTAATATTTCTACAGTGCTCAGTATTTTTCAAAGACATGGTAGATATTTACTGAGCTGTATTTTGTTTAGTTTTTTTGTGTAAGTGTTCTACAGATTTCTACAAGAATGATTTATATACAGTATTGCACTGAACAAAATCTGCTATAAATGTATCTTATCAGTTTGATTTATGTGTTTAGTAAGTAAACGTGTTTTGTAGTGTGTCCGTTTTTATTTCTTCTATTTATAAAATTACTTAAAAATGTAGAAAGCTTATAACATCTAAAACTTTCTTGAGCCTTTTTGTGACCTTCGTTTTACTTGTATATTTTTCATTGTAGAAATACTGTAAGTTAAACCACAAGGGCCATTCATTACCTGATTGCCAAAAAGCTCTTGGCCAAACTTCATCCCAAAAGGCCGGAGGAAACGACTTAGACCGAGAAAAGTTTGAAAGACATCAGAGAACTGACTCTCAAGTACTGGCCTGGATCTCAGTCCTAAACTGCAGCTGCTCTTTAAAGATCTCAAAATAAGATTCCCACACATGAGTGAGGATTGATCCAAATGTGGCCAACTGCACCAGTTCTGAGCACAAAGTTGCCCAAGTCTGCACACCAAAAGCCTTAGAAGCAGCTCTTCAAACAAGAGCTGATATCAGGTTACATTCTATGACATCTATGTTCAGTACAGTAATTTATGAATCTGAATGAGAATAGGTGAGGAACAGTCAGTAATTCTTAATATGATGTCAAATATATTGTTTACTGTAGGGACTGCCCACTACAAAAACAGCTAATATTCCAGGGGCCATTTGAATAAAGGCTTGCTGTGCGTTAGTGTGTCCTGGACAGTTGGTAATGGCAGATTTTCCCTGCATTCAAGGACAATGTAAATAAAAACAAGAGTAATACCATCCCAGTAATATAAAATGGTGTAATTATTAAAACAGACTATTAATGTAAACATCACAACAAAGGCTAAAAATAAAAAGTAAAGCATAGAACTTCTTATTCTGTTAAAAGCTTGCATGGTTTATATTTTCTCTTGAAAATATAAATTTTGTGGCTCTCCATATATTCTGATGATGTTTTTCTTTAAGCGTGCCAAAAGCATAAACACAAAATATCTTCATTCAAGCACTTTCTTTTTACACCGATGTTGCAGCACCTGCACCTCTTTCTCCCTGCTGCTCAAATTTTAAACAAAATGTTTTTTTCTGTCAAAATAATGGTGCAATTGAAATTGAGTTTTTCAACACAAACCCAAATAGAAACTCATAAGTTCATGTGCAACAGAGACACAAACAGAGATCATGGATCCAGGGGCGGACTGACCCTTGGGAGTACCGGGACTTTTCCCGGTGGGCCGGTGCGTCACTGGGCAGCGAGGGAAAAAAAGTTGTGTAGTTCCACTCACTACCAGTAGATGACAATAATGCACCAATTCATTGTTTACCAACCACCAATAAAGACCAAAGAAGAGGAAAAGTATGCTGAAGAGGAGGAAGAAGTAGTAAGAAGAAGAAAATGAATAATAAAAATAAGAAGAGCAAAAATGGAGAATAAACGTAAGGGAGGAGAACAAAAATTGAGAGAAAAGAAAAAGCATCTACAAGCAAATTCAGCCTTTTTTGCTGATGCATCATCCTCCTCCTCACTGGAACCTACATCTGGAGAACAACGTGACCGGGAGGAGGATGGTGGCTGGATTTGTTTCTAGTTTGATGACTTTTAAAACAATGCAGTTATAAATAAAGCCATTATCATGTGTGGACTAGGTCCAAACTGTGCTCAGT
>NW_013952580.1:450206-475126 GCF_001266775.1 Austrofundulus limnaeus | reverse complement strand
GTTTGTTTATTTTATTAAAGTCTTATAAACAATAGCAGTACATTCAAATGAAAAAAAGAGTATAAATTCACACAGTTCATGTGCTGGAAAAAGAAAATGATGCCACATTACATTATAATAAAGTTATTTTGGGGGGTAAAATCAGAATGAGTCAAAAATGACCATATGGAACTCTGAGGGTCAATGCCTGCGAGCTAACTGCTGCTCTGCTATCTTAATAACTTTACCAATTTCTCAACATTACATCCTTGGATTTTGTACAGTGCCATGAGATGATGTTTGTTGTTTCTGCCTCCATCATCCGTCACCACCATCRGCCTCCAGCATTTGCAGATGTCATCTGCCAGCCCGGACTTTGAATGGGCCAGTCAGGTACTAAATTCCCAGGCCACTTTTTTGCCCCAGTCAGCCCCTGCGTGGATCCCACACCTATCAAGCACAGATAATGCTGCACTTGGATAATAAAAACAAGTCACAAATTTGAGTCAAATTGATTTTACCCCTGGCACAAAACAACAGAAAATCTACCTTTTAGCCATTGTCAGTTTCTTTCAGCTGGAAGCTCAGACTTCTGCCTTGCATCTCAACATGCGAAAATCCAGATCTGACCTAACGATTACACTGATCACACAGTATAAGAAGAGGCCATCTATGCTCTGTGTGTGGGCAGTGCCTGCATGTAATTACCAAAGCAGAATTGACTTGCACCTCCAAAGAAGCAACTGTGGTGATGGAGCTGAAAGGCATTAATAAAAGACAAAGCAGCTGGGTTCCCTCGTCTAAAATTAAGAACATTAATAATTAAACTGTACAATAAATAAGGGTGAACTTGGGGGTTTAGGTGAGATGTGTGATAGGGGGTTGTGTAGAGAAAGAAGGAAGAATAAAAACAGAAGGCAGTGGCAAAGCCAAAAGGGCACAGCACAAAGAAAACAACTCAGAGAATATATAAATAACAATGAACCTGACAGCTATATAAAAAGCAGCTTTTAAAAAGTTGACATTAAACATGCTGGACTGTAGCAATGCTGAACTGTTCATGTGCACCATGGTAATAAGGAGGTTTTGAAGTTTATTCTGGAAAGAGGCACACAAATGAAGCGCATTTATGTCAAATCAGAGACTTACATTTGTGGTAAATCAAATGAGGGTGGTCCTGGGACTCTAATTAAAAAGACCTGGTTGGGGAAAAAAAGAACAAGTAAGAAGCGCCCACATCTATAAAAGCCTGAAACGTCTTTGTGGTCACAGATGGTCAAACAGAGCTCTGGAACTGTTGACCTTGGCATTGTTTACTCTAGCCAAAACCTTCAAAGACACATGACGAAAGCCTCGCCAGAAAGCCCTACCTTAGTCTCCATGGAGACGGTGGACGTTTGACTCAGAACTTTCCAGACCTATAACCAGACGAAAGCAATGGATTCTACCTCGCTGCCTCGCTCTGTTTGCCTCCTCGCCACTTGTGGATTCACAAAAGTGCAGGAGTGGGAGAGACAATCAGAGAAGAAAGAAGAGATGGGATCTAAAAGATGAGAGAAATTATTTTATCACTCCCTGACAGAAACTGCAAATCACAGTCCAGCTGAGAAATAGGGCATTGAATGCAAGAGAAAAGGACGGGGAAAAATAGGAACACGGATTGATGAAAGGAGAGAGGCAGAAAGGTTAACAGAGAAGGAGAAAGAAGAGAAATTACTACAAAGGCCACGATTCTTAAATGTCAAAGATTCACATGGCTTCAGACTGACCACTGCTCAGCTAATGAAACATAGACTTGATAAACTCCAGGTCAYATTTTTGGCAAGCCATAATTACCTTATTTGAACACTGAGCTTTCAGATCCCACCAACATGTCTAAACCTTCTCTTTTGATGAATAATCCTCACAGAAAATGGAGCTCATGGAGTCCTTTTAAAACTCAAAAAAGCCCCAAGCGAAAACATCTTTCAGTGACCTCTTTTCCACTTTCAAATCAAACAAATCCCAAATACTCAAAGAGTGTAAACACACTTGAATACCTGAAACCAAAACCACTGACACAATTGAGACGTGCAGCTTATCACATGAAAGTTTGCGGAGTGTCAGGCCTTGAAAAACAGGGCGAAGATGAAGGCAAAAGTCTGGACAGCCACTTTGGCCACTGAGCTGAAAGAGTTAGATTAATGGAGCAGAAAATAGAAGAATCACGAGCTGCCCGTCTCTTTGGTAATCGCAAGCAGAAAGCAAAATTAAAGGGAGACAAATGGGAGGGCAGGGATCAACTGAAATGAAAGGGGGAGTAGTGTACGGACTATATAATTTCCCTCCTTTCCCGTCACAGCTAAGACCCTTTCTCATGTCTATCATCRTTCCTAAATAGTTCCCATTATTAGTTATAGCTCATTCACTATTCTAACTTTCTCCTGAACATCTCTGCATCTGTAATCCAGTCAGACAGCTCCATTTAGCATGTCCAGGCTTACGGAGGCTAACATTCCTTCCCCTCCTGTGCCCAACCATTGCTCTGGAGTCCGGTTAAGTTTTGATCTATTTCTGGCCCTACGTAGCCTCTCCTCTCATCAGTTCCTCTCATTTCAGCCTCAGTCGGCAGCTACAGCRGAATCCTAATGAGCAAAGAAAATTCTCAGTGCTCCTTTCAGCCTCCAACAGCATCACGCTGCTGAAGTCTCAAAATATAGGAGCAACTATCAGGCAGAGTATGAAGACATGCTAAAGCTTTTCTGCATGATTGCTGGCCCCGTTCATTTTGTAAAGCTGATAACATCTTAAAAGGGGTTGCGAAGGCTTATGGTGAAGCATGTGCATGAGCTTTGATGCTGTAATCATGAGGGTGTGATAACAGTGCCACTGCTTCGAAGGGAAACATGCAGAAAATGACGAATCCTCAAACAACACTGAGAAGAAGCCGTGAAGTCAAARTGTGGACTTAAAAGTACAATCTTGTCATTTTTGGAGTGATGCTCTGTCAAATAGTTATCAATAGTTAATATCTTATCAGTGATGACATCAGCAGAGCAGGGAGCATGAATTATGAGGCAGAAATGTTTGTCCAGGCTCAGCTAATGCCTTGGCCAAACATTCTCAAAACAGCTGAGTCGGTCTACAAAGACAGGTGTTTATTTACGTTGTGGTGGAAAAAAAACTTGTCCATGTCTGTTAAACAAAGTGCAGAAAAACATGATCAAAAAAGTTCTTCACTACAATGGTCTCTGAGTAATTTTATTGCAATAAAATGAGAGTCAATATGCATACAGCAATACAAGTTGAGTCTGAGGACACAGCCCCAGTGAAGCATCTTTTATACTCTTCCAGTAAAAACCAGTCCAAAACCAGTTCCTATTCGGCATGCAAGGAGTGGTTCTTATCTGAGCAGCAAAATATTTCTAGTTTCATTTAAAATCCTGATCTGTGGTCCTTCAACAAAGAACAACTTAAAAGTTGGTTATACTTCCTATTTCCTTGTCACTTACATGTTCACATTCCAATAGTAACAAAACAAATAGTTCTGCATTCCAGTTGTGCAGAAACCACAGTAGTATGTGAAGTTAAGGCTTGAAGAACAAGAAAACCCACATTAAAGGTGCCCTACTGGAAACTTACAACATGAGATAGACAATTCAGAATAACGTGGCAATGCATATGTGATTTATTTTATMAGTAAACATAGCTGAAACACCATCAAAAYATAAATATATGGGCAAMAATTTTATTTTATTTTCTCTCACAACGTTAAGTGACATCAAAATTGTCATGTTTGTGTGCTTTGGTTACACTATTTTTGTGCTTATTAGTTATACATATTACCATTGTGTTTATCTATACATATTTGATAGTTTCTCTGTGCCACTTCTCATTGCACTCTCAGTGTTTTTCCAATCGGTCACTCTCACCTGTCAGTAGTTGTAATCAGCCTCCTCCCCAGRTGTTGCCCATCTTCTCTCACCTTCTGTTTGTATTTAACTAGTCTCTTGCCACCACCCACCTGCCMCAATTTCTTTGYGGYTGCCYTATTTTGCMTCACCTTGTCAGTTTTACCGCCATRTCATGGCATTTGTTTTTGTCATTTAAATAAATATGTTTAATTTATTTGGAGCATCTTGTGTCTGCCTGGCTTCTGGCTTCGACCGTGATAACGTTTACATTAGGTGTGAACTGATCTCATGTCACTTGTCCATATCAAAAGGAGATTTTAAATCTTTTTGGCAACGAAAGAAAGTCTTCAAAATATAATACCACTCTTTTTCTGAACAGACATAAACAAATGAGCTGCTTGAGATGTAAACCCTTGAACATGACAACTTTGGAAAAAAATAAATAAAAATAAAGTGTAAAGGTATCAAGCTTGACCACCTACACAGCTGTAGTTATGTAAACAAAGGAAACAGAACATTTTCTGACTCCCTGGATGATAATTCAGAAGCATTTATCTCTTTCACAATAGCTCRATTTGATACTGAATTTTTTTTKTGTGTGTGTGTGAATAACTTTGTGACAGAATATTTTTAAAACTTAAACAGTGACACCGTTTGTAGCCAAAGKACTGGATAGCAAAAACTCTACTGGGCCCACAATCAATTAATCAATAGAACTATTTGGCATCATGGTGTGAAACATAAGCCTGAGAACAGGTCTGACATCCCCAGAGCAGACCAGTATCTGAGCACTAAGCCTAATGGAGAGACAGTCACTCCTGAAAAAGACTGATTGTCTGTGAGGTAACTACCACCTCACAAATCCTTCAGACTCCCATCAACAGCTGCCTTTTCATTTATTCATTTAAGTAACATGTGCAAAGAGGAATTACTGAATGCATTACAGGCTAAAAATGTGCACCATTAAAAGKTTGAGGGTTCCTGGCAATGCCTCAGCGAATTTTGAGGCATCCAAATGAAGTTTATGTAAAGGGTCTGATCAAAGGTGGAAGCAAAGCCAAGACTTCAAATCTAATATGAGCAGCTTATTGCTTTGGGTCCAGCAACACACAAGCATCAATCTCCTGGACATTCTCACATCAACAAGACACGATAAAGGGATCCCACCATACAAACAAACACACACTTTCAATATTAGATTGTGCGCAGTCAAACACGTTTTTATGGCAACATGTTTTAAACAAGGCAACAAAGACTCACAGACTGCGTTTGGAGTTCCTCTGACCTTTTCCATCAGTTAAATATTCAATAACAACTGAGCACATGTGCATAATTAAAAAGCAATTAGATGCAAAATGTTGCACTGACCTCCATCACCTAAGTGTTATAGTTTTGTTCAGTTTCGTTTTACTGTGGGAACCATGTTTGCCCAAGAGTACAAGGCAGTCTGCAATCACGTCTCAGAGTCATTGGGTGGAATTACTTAGACAGGAAACATAGTTACATGGTTTCAGTCTGTGTTGACATCACCCTCTGCAGAGTGAAGAACTGAATATATTCAACAGATTTGCACATATTTTACTTACAATATTAATAAAATGGTTATGTTTTTTTAACTATTCTAGACTRCATCTCTAAATATACTGTATAATCCAATCTGCTATTTAGACCTAAGACAGTATTTGATTAAAATTAAGGTTAAAAAATACCAAACAACTAGCATGTTTGGACACTGAACTCAGCCAAAKCTATGCTAAAAGGTTTTTCTCAATCATCATCGTGCAAACATCAAACATATCTCTGGTTGTGTGTGTTGGAGAGTGGGGTGGAGGTGGGCATGATTTTATGTTTGGAGAGTGGGGTGTGGTGTTTTTATGTACTTTTTAATTGCAAAATGTTTTATTTTATTTTGTTTTTATTTTTCTCTTTTTTTCCTCTTTTATTTCGATTTTACTGATGGATGTTATTTTGTTTTTACTGTTTGATGGGACTACAGATGTAAATTAGCCTTAGGCTATCAAATCGTTTAATTGCACACTGTCCAGAAAAAATAAAATCATTCATTCAAATATTATTTAAACAATRTAGAACTCAATGCCAAAGCATCGACTGGCATGCCTCCGTCTGTTCTAGACTCATCTGTACTTCAAGCACTGAAGTTACCGGTTGACCTYTATTTTTGGACTTAAATATTCTAAGTATGAAACTATATCAGCAATGTCTAAACACGAGTTGATATTTACCATATAATTAATTTCAGCGACCAACTACTTCTGTGCACCATCCAAAATAAGGGGATTCAAGCAACAAAGATCACTTTACCTGACATTCAGCTTTGAACCTTTGACCCCAAAATCTTTTCACACTTCTGTTGGGCCAAGAACAATCATGTTAATTTTGWCTGATAKCAGCAGCTTTGTTCAGGAGATACTGAAGAAATTTAAATTTATTAGAGSTTAGTACTGATGTTAAAAGCACAACACTTTATTCTTAGGTTTTCCTTTTTGTAATGTTGACAGTGTTTAATCTGTTATGTTTTGATTGATAATAGATTAGTTACATGTCCGAAATATCTGTGACAACACATAATTAAACGTTGTGATGACATTAGCTGAGGATTTTGTCTGAATGCCTGTGATACAGCCGTAGGTCAGTTGGGGGCGAACGCAGGCACTGAAGAACCTGTAAAAATAGATGAACTTCCTGGTTTTTCGCCAGTGTTGTTTTCCTGTCAGCTTGAGTGACAATAAACCTCACTCAGATCCAGAATTCTGGTGTTGTATGGTTTTGATTCCTTCTACAAATCATTTTATTTAACAGTGGTGTTTTTAATATCGACTTCAGTTTATTGAATACGAATTTTCTTACAATACAGTGCATAAAGACAGTGTGATGGATGGAATTTTGCACCTGGTAACAAACAACCAGAGAACAGTATGCCTCCTCGGGCAGAGTTATAATAATCAGAAATAAGGTTTACATTGAAACATTATTTGGGCATTTATCTAATTACTGTGAATGATTTGTACCAGATTTGGTTTCAGTTATTTTTATTATTTTTGAATGTGTATAGGGAAATAAATTGAGTAATGAACTCTATTCTAATAGGTACAGCGGCAATTTGAAATCTGTTATTTTTTTCTCAAAGTCAATATTATTGATGTGACGTGTTTTTGTGAGGTTTAGCAGTCAGGATTTGATCAGTAAGAATCTAGGACAATAAACTGACAAACTGGACAAAAGCATCAACGGTTGGTGTTTTCCAGTATGCATCCCATTGTGCCTGAATCTGTTAAACAGCGGCATCAACTTCCTGTAAAGATAATGGCTTTGTAGATTCTGACAATGAAAAGCTGTTACATCRCACATTATCATCTACCAGAAATCAATATTTTCTACGCAGCCCAAATACATCAATTTACGACCGCAGAGATTCCCAGCACACGGATGACTCACTGCACAATGCAAGGCTCAATATAAGTGTGTGTGTGTGTGTGTGTGTGTGTGTGTGTGTGTGAGTGTGTGTGAGAGAGAAAGATGGGGGGGGGGGGGGGTGCCAGGGGAGGAAGATTGTGTTTTAACCATCCCATAAATTTACTGGCTCCAAGTCTTATTGCCCACTAATTCCCAATAAGATGTTCTACACAACAACTTATCATGCTGTCATTGCTGTTTTTTACCTCCATAAATCTGAATAACAGGCTGTTCCTTTTATTTAAACCTTATCAGATGGCTTTTAATGAGCCAGCTGGACAATCAAAAATTAATTTTGATATTCCCTAAGACGGCAAACCCTTCTGCACATACAAGTAACAAAAATTTAAAAAATGTGAGGATGATGAGACTGTGTGTAGCCCTGTCATTTACCAGCAAGCGGCTGTCAAACCAAGAGCTACTCTCTTGATGGAGGATTAAGACCCAAAAGGTGGGAAGAGACTGACACAGAGTAGTGAATATGTTGCTCTCACTGTCAGCTTTGTTTTGAACTCTGGATGAACTCTCTGTGCTTGGATAGGAGATACAAGACAAGCCTCTTCACTCCACAGAGATGAAGTGTCAAAACTACCTCTAGACTGTCAGAGCAGCTGGCAGTACCTGACTCTTTATTATATCTCAAATCAAAACAAGCATCTCGAACACAAACAGTACATACCAGAACATCAGCACAAGGATATTTGGAGCTTTAAACAAGAAAAAAATCAACTATAAAAGCAGAAGAAACACATTGGTTGCGTGTCTACAACAAATTAAGCAGTTTATCAGAGGTGCATGTAAAACATCTAATGCAGAGGTGAAATTATTTGGCTTGAGAAAAGGTTGCTCTGGTGCCAGCCACACTCCAGTAGTTCCATTGTCCTCCTTCGTCTTCAAGTATGTGAAAATGAAAAACCACAGGGTTTGTTTACATGTGTTTGGATCAGAGTGTGCAATGCTCAGCACCAAGAAAAACTCACAGCAAGTAGGTGCAGTTTTACCAAACAAAGAATGACTCAATACACCTTTGTTATTTTTTTTAAAAAGCAGGTTTTGTTTGCATCCAACACAATTTGACAAGAAGTACATGCAAGAAATGCCACGACAAATAAAATAAAACATGGAAATCGTTCTAAAGATGCAGATGAAAACTGCTATAAAATATTTAAACTTGCTCTGAAAATATGACCTGGCATGTTTATTTTATTTATTTATTTTATTTTTTAGATTAGAATCCTAAAAATGGAATCTGACCCCTTTTTTATGTCTTTCTCTCCCTATCGATTAGACATCTGCTTCATCCTGTCATCAATAATTCAGCAGGTTTTAAGAGACACTGGAACACGCAGAACAAATACCTAAAACTGTAGGACATCTCCAGTTTAAGGCTCATGTGGGCACACTGACTGTCAAATACAGCATGCAAATGCATCAACCTTTACCAACATTTCTGCTTGCTGAGTCCTGAGAGCTTTCACCATCCTGTGTTTTCATACTCTGCATAGAACCAGTCGACATCATTCATTAAATTCCCATTAAAGTCACTTAACAATGCACATGGTCTCTAAAAGTCAGGCATCTACTAAGTACCGAATGTTATGTCAACATTACTACATTAGAGCTGCACTAGAACAAGCTCAGAGCTGTTTTTTAAATCCTTATTAATATAAGAGTGATTAAACGTGTGCAAAACTGTAAACAATTAATGTGGTTAGTGAAAGCGCTGCAACTTCTTTTTTATATTTAATGTCAAGCTAATAAAACGATTTGAATCAAGTAATTCTAAAACATCTGGGAAGTTTTCAGTATTTGCAATTTAGGCTAGGTTTTCTTTCAGAAATTTCTGAAATAAAAACTGTAATGAATCTATAATTATTTTAATTTAGAGTAAATTAGTAATTTTGCTTGAGCTCTGATGTGAAAATCTGACTGTAAAAAAACATACATACGTTTAGCTGAAAGATTAACCAATTTTTTGTCACTTCTTTTCCTTTATAGAGGTGTAGAATGGCTTCCTTGTTGGCAACTGGGTCACAGAGTTTAATCTAATCTATGTAAATAACTTACACATGTAATATAGGACCAGGTACAGGTCACATAAATACCTGGTATTTTTTAACAGCATAATGACAACAAAAGACAATTTGAGTTAGATTAAAATCTCTTGTTGTGCATTAAATAAAGAATAGAAACACTTTCTCTCCTTCAGCATGGTGCAAGTGTTGTGATCAGACATCTGCGCTCATCCACTCTGCCGTTCCCATCCACTGTGCGCGTCTTCTTCATATGTCAGCTTCACACTGGCACTGGCCTCGCTATCCACAAGAAGCTTTATCCAATTTGTCAGGTTTGGCATGCACACAACTCACAATGTCTCCTTCTCTTTTTGCCACACATGCACTGTCCCTCCTCCATTGTGTGGCCCTGAGACAGAACCGTCTGTGCCAGCAGGCATTACGATACCTGATGTGGGGCCCACCTGCCACCACTGTGACGTGCACGCCTCCCTGGTCCGCCTCTCCAACCCAGCAGGCACCAGCTGGCTGGGCAGACGGCATGCTGCGAGATGGACAATTGGAGGCAGGGTGATCATTCGTATTAGCAAAAACCAGACTTAACTAACCAACCAAAACAAACAGGAAAACAACAGTACTGTGTCTGTGTCTGCTAAATGTTGATATTATAATTAGAATAAACAAAAAAGATTTAAAAATACTTATTTAAAAATTATCCAATCTTACCATGTTGTGATCATGTGAGCTTAGTTTAAAATCCAGATAATTCTCAGTATCAAGACAGGAAATCAACAGCAGCTGATCTGGGTTAGATGGACAATTGGAGGCAGGGTGATCATTCGTATTAGCAAAAACCAGACTTAACTAACCAACCAAAACAAACAGGAAAACAACAGTACTGTGTCNACGAGTTGATATTTACCATATAATTAATTTCAGCGACCAACTACTTCTGTGCACCATCCAAAATAAGGGGATTCAAGCAACAAAGATCACTTTACCTGACATTCAGCTTTGAACCTTTGACCCCAAAATCTTTTCACACTTCTGTTGGGCCAAGAACAATCATGTTAATTTTGWCTGATAKCAGCAGCTTTGTTCAGGAGATACTGAAGAAATTTAAATTTATTAGAGSTTAGTACTGATGTTAAAAGCACAACACTTTATTCTTAGGTTTTCCTTTTTGTAATGTTGACAGTGTTTAATCTGTTATGTTTTGATTGATAATAGATTAGTTACATGTCCGAAATATCTGTGACAACACATAATTAAACGTTGTGATGACATTAGCTGAGGATTTTGTCTGAATGCCTGTGATACAGCCGTAGGTCAGTTGGGGGCGAACGCAGGCACTGAAGAACCTGTAAAAATAGATGAACTTCCTGGTTTTTCGCCAGTGTTGTTTTCCTGTCAGCTTGAGTGACAATAAACCTCACTCAGATCCAGAATTCTGGTGTTGTATGGTTTTGATTCCTTCTACAAATCATTTTATTTAACAGTGGTGTTTTTAATATCGACTTCAGTTTATTGAATACGAATTTTCTTACAATACAGTGCATAAAGACAGTGTGATGGATGGAATTTTGCACCTGGTAACAAACAACCAGAGAACAGTATGCCTCCTCGGGCAGAGTTATAATAATCAGAAATAAGGTTTACATTGAAACATTATTTGGGCATTTATCTAATTACTGTGAATGATTTGTACCAGATTTGGTTTCAGTTATTTTTATTATTTTTGAATGTGTATAGGGAAATAAATTGAGTAATGAACTCTATTCTAATAGGTACAGCGGCAATTTGAAATCTGTTATTTTTTTCTCAAAGTCAATATTATTGATGTGACGTGTTTTTGTGAGGTTTAGCAGTCAGGATTTGATCAGTAAGAATCTAGGACAATAAACTGACAAACTGGACAAAAGCATCAACGGTTGGTGTTTTCCAGTATGCATCCCATTGTGCCTGAATCTGTTAAACAGCGGCATCAACTTCCTGTAAAGATAATGGCTTTGTAGATTCTGACAATGAAAAGCTGTTACATCACACATTATCATCTACCAGAAATCAATATTTTCTACGCAGCCCAAATACATCAATTTACGACCGCAGAGATTCCCAGCACACGGATGACTCACTGCACAATGCAAGGCTCAATATAAGTGTGTGTGTGTGTGTGTGTGTGTGTGTGTGTGTGTGAGTGTGTGTGAGAGAGAAAGATGGGGGGGGGGGGGGGTGCCAGGGGAGGAAGATTGTGTTTTAACCATCCCATAAATTTACTGGCTCCAAGTCTTATTGCCCACTAATTCCCAATAAGATGTTCTACACAACAACTTATCATGCTGTCATTGCTGTTTTTTACCTCCATAAATCTGAATAACAGGCTGTTCCTTTTTATTTAAACCTTATCAGATGGCTTTTAATGAGCCAGCTGGACAATCAAAAATTAATTTTGATATTCCCTAAGACGGCAAACCCTTCTGCACATACAAGTAACAAAAATTTAAAAAATGTGAGGATGATGAGACTGTGTGTAGCCCTGTCATTTACCAGCAAGCGGCTGTCAAACCAAGAGCTACTCTCTTGATGGAGGATTAAGACCCAAAAGGTGGGAAGAGACTGACACAGAGTAGTGAATATGTTGCTCTCACTGTCAGCTTTGTTTTGAACTCTGGATGAACTCTCTGTGCTTGGATAGGAGATACAAGACAAGCCTCTTCACTCCACAGAGATGAAGTGTCAAAACTACCTCTAGACTGTCAGAGCAGCTGGCAGTACCTGACTCTTTATTATATCTCAAATCAAAACAAGCATCTCGAACACAAACAGTACATACCAGAACATCAGCACAAGGATATTTGGAGCTTTAAACAAGAAAAAAATCAACTATAAAAGCAGAAGAAACACATTGGTTGCGTGTCTACAACAAATTAAGCAGTTTATCAGAGGCGCATGTAAAACATCTAATGCAGAGGTGAAATTATTTGGCTTGAGAAAAGGTTGCTCTGGTGCCAGCCACACTCCAGTAGTTCCATTGTCCTCCTTCGTCTTCAAGTATGTGAAAATGAAAAACCACAGGGTTTGTTTACATGTGTTTGGATCAGAGTGTGCAATGCTCAGCACCAAGAAAAACTCACAGCAAGTAGGTGCAGTTTTACCAAACAAAGAATGACTCAATACACCTTTGTTATTTTTTTTAAAAAGCAGGTTTTGTTTGCATCCAACACAATTTGACAAGAAGTACATGCAAGAAATGCCACGACAAATAAAATAAAACATGGAAATCGTTCTAAAGATGCAGATGAAAACTGCTATAAAATATTTAAACTTGCTCTGAAAATATGACCTGGCATGTTTATTTTATTTATTTATTTTATTTTTTAGATTAGAATCCTAAAAATGGAATCTGACCCCTTTTTTATGTCTTTCTCTCCCTATCGATTAGACATCTGCTTCATCCTGTCATCAATAATTCAGCAGGTTTTAAGAGACACTGGAACACGCAGAACAAATACCTAAAACTGTAGGACATCTCCAGTTTAAGGCTCATGTGGGCACACTGACTGTCAAATACAGCATGCAAATGCATCAACCTTTACCAACATTTCTGCTTGCTGAGTCCTGAGAGCTTTCACCATCCTGTGTTTTCATACTCTGCATAGAACCAGTCGACATCATTCATTAAATTCCCATTAAAGTCACTTAACAATGCACATGGTCTCTAAAAGTCAGGCATCTACTAAGTACCGAATGTTATGTCAACATTACTACATTAGAGCTGCACTAGAACAAGCTCAGAGCTGTTTTTTAAATCCTTATTAATATAAGAGTGATTAAACGTGTGCAAAACTGTAAACAATTAATGTGGTTAGTGAAAGCGCTGCAACTTCTTTTTTATATTTAATGTCAAGCTAATAAAACGATTTGAATCAAGTAATTCTAAAACATCTGGGAAGTTTTCAGTATTTGCAATTTAGGCTAGGTTTTCTTTCAGAAATTTCTGAAATAAAAACTGTAATGAATCTATAATTATTTTAATTTAGAGTAAATTAGTAATTTTGCTTGAGCTCTGATGTGAAAATCTGACTGTAAAAAAACATACATACGTTTAGCTGAAAGATTAACCAATTTTTTGTCACTTCTTTTCCTTTATAGAGGTGTAGAATGGCTTCCTTGTTGGCAACTGGGTCACAGAGTTTAATCTAATCTATGTAAATAACTTACACATGTAATATAGGACCAGGTACAGGTCACATAAATACCTGGTATTTTTTAACAGCATAATGACAACAAAAGACAATTTGAGTTAGATTAAAATCTCTTGTTGTGCATTAAATAAAGAATAGAAACACTTTCTCTCCTTCAGCATGGTGCAAGTGTTGTGATCAGACATCTGCGCTCATCCACTCTGCCGTTCCCATCCACTGTGCGCGTCTTCTTCATATGTCAGCTTCACACTGGCACTGGCCTCGCTATCCACAAGAAGCTTTATCCAATTTGTCAGGTTTGGCATGCACACAACTCACAATGTCTCCTTCTCTTTTTGCCACACATGCACTGTCCCTCCTCCATTGTGTGGCCCTGAGACAGAACCGTCTGTGCCAGCAGGCATTACGATACCTGATGTGGGGCCCACCTGCCACCACTGTGACGTGCACGCCTCCCTGGTCCGCCTCTCCAACCCAGCAGGCACCAGCTGGCTGGGCAGACGGCATGCTGCGAGATGGACAATTGGAGGCAGGGTGATCATTCGTATTAGCAAAAACCAGACTTAACTAACCAACCAAAACAAACAGGAAAACAACAGTACTGTGTCTGTGTCTGCTAAATGTTGATATTATAATTAAAATAAACAAAAAAGATTTTAAAAAAACTTCTTATTTAAAGATTATCCACTCTTACCATGTTGTGATCATGTGAGCTTAGTTTAAAATCCAGATAATTCTCAGTATCAAGACAGGAAATCAACAGCAGCTGATCTGGGTTGTTCGGACATTTCTTCACATATTCATATGGGTCAAAGTAGTTCACTAAGTTCAATTTTAATTTTAAAATTGTTGTTTGTCAACTGGCTCAAGCATGTCGTATTTTAACGATTGAGTTGCATTACCTTTTTTTTCAGTTTCCAGGCCAACTAAACCCGTAAATGAATAACACTCGCAGTAGAAAGTCATCCTGGATCCACGTCATTCTTCTACTGAAGCGCTTTGATGGGAGAGTGAAATACCCAGAAAACTGTCTGTAAAGCCAATGTTTTGAKCCAAAAACAAAGCATCCTCAAAGCAATGCCTTCAACATCCTTCTGAAACAAATTCTAACATTCCAGTTTGTCTGAACTGGTGGAAAAGGTCCAGTGGTGGGATGTAACTAAGTACAAGTACTTTCTTGCTGTACTTAAGTACATTTTTCACGTATCTGTACTTTACTTAAGTAGATTTCATCATGGGTACTTTTGACTTTTACTCCATTATATTTTATATTAAGTATCTGTACTTTCTACTCCACTACATTTCTGTAATGAGTTGCATTACAAAGTACATTCACATCACGTTACAGTTATTTTTTATGTTTTTTTTAGTTTGACACTAATTAATGGCGAGAGGGGAATTGCTGTAAGTGGTCCATTGAACAAAGCAGGAAAGTACCATTACACCCTCCTCCATAAAAAAGCAGAGCATCAGCATGCCCACAGTGGTTTCCACCACGGAGGAAATGTGCCATTCATGGCCTTATTTAACTGGTTCAAAAAATGACTTGTTGAGATTTGATAGAGGAGGTTAGTGGTGAATTTATATCTTCTGCAGCTGTTGTCACAATATGTGATGATGCAGAATCACAAGTCCAAGTGTGAACAGGGTCACAGAGTGTAAACACAAAACTATGCATTATCTGCAGCATTGTTCACTAAAATGGCACCGTTGATGTATTAAAATATACATACAGTAGGCCCACTTCATGATATTGTAGTAGACCATGAGGGAATACATTAAGCAAGTACTTTTACTTTTAATACTTTAAGTATTTAAAAGCAATTACTTACTTACTTTTACTCAAGTAAAATGTTAATGTGGTACTTTTACTTTTACTAGAGTACATTCTTGTCTGTTTATCTGTACTTTTACTTAAGTACAGTGTTTGAGTACTTTCTCCACCAYTGAAAAGGTCTGACACAAAGCAGAGACTTTAAGTACTTTGTGATCCAAGATGTCACTCTATTTGTCAGCCTGTAATTGATTGCACTAGGAGATGAGCAAGAGGAAACCTGACCCTAGACCAGCTTATACCATATGTTTGATGCTCATCAGCAAAGCAATGACTGAGCAGTGCTGTGAAGTAACTCTAATCATCTATACCTACACTCAAAATATTCTCATACTGAGTTKCAGATATCTTGCAAAGACATAAAATTAATATTTAGTTATGAGAACAAGACTTGATTAGGAAACTGAACGATTTTTCACCAACATGATTGCAACATGCATTGTTTAGTAAATATGTGATTTATAAGATTGGTAATTTCAATAAAGTATTGTGATGGAAAAGGCCTTGTTTGAAGCATGCATTGATWTCAAAAAACAGTGTTTGCACGAGTTCTGATTAAGTGGAAGACTTTGCCATCTGCGCACAGTGCTCAAGCTTAACGTAACGATACATAATGTTGATCTCATAAATATAACAGTGACAGAAAAGCATGTAGGTAAAACTCACATCGTGTCATCTCTGGTCAGTTCACCACAGCTGCAGCAGCTGTAAGTAATTTTAGACAAAGCTCTCTAAAACACCACAGCAACCTCCACCCCATCACATCACATCACATCATTCATAAACTTGAGGGGGTGAGCTTCATGTTTGAGAGGAACACAGTTTCTTCTTATCTAATATCAGTTTATTAACCCTGTATGTTGAAAATACTTTAAAGCATTACATAAATTCTAGTGCTTTTATTTTCACCTAGTTTTCTCATGGATTTCTGGATCACAGGCTGGATGGGTTTATGCTAATGTGCTTTTAATGTCTGGGCTACGTGGCACACAAAGAAATAAATACTATTTAAAGGTTAAACAAAGATTGCAGTGGATGCAGTATTGAAAAGTATTATGTCCTCTACCCACCATTACCCACTAATGAAACTTTTCATCACATTAAAGAGCATTTTAATCAGTCCCAAAGTGTCCATTGACAAGTTCTTTACCCCAGACACACGGAGACAAAAACTGTTCAAAATCCTCCTGCAAATGATAAAAACCAATGTTACCATTGAATTCTTCCTTTACTCACAAACTCTGTCTCCACCGTTTTGCAAAACACAGCTCAGCGTTTGCATTTCATGGCATTTGAATATGTGCAATGTCACAGACTACAGAGGACACTTGCTCCAACCATCTGCCGCTGCCTGGGAAAGTGTGTGTGTTAGCATTACTTTTAAGGACGAGCGGGCTCAAGGACAAAGGGCAACAGACATTTACATATCCRAGAGATGCTCAAAGTTATTAATGCAAGCAGACCAACTCAAAACATAAACTATATATGGCAGGCCTGATCAAAGAATCTTGTTCCTTTAGTGAGTGGGCTAATTAATACAAGAGTTATATTGTGAATCAAAGACACTGCTTACTGCAAGGAAACTTTGTTTTCTTCCATGTTCAGCAGCTTACCACAGTTTTATTAAGGCATGAGCACACATCAGTGGCAGTGCTGTGTAAAACAACACACCAGCTTCTGATGAGTACACATGTGCAAGGCAGCACAACATCCTGTGTTCATCATCATCATGTATTCTGCATAGTAATTACCAAGTGATTGACTAAATGTAAGGGATGACCTTTTACCATGTGGCTGCCAACTGACGTCACTCATCACACTTTATAGACTTAATTACAACYTTCAGCAGCATGTTTAGGTTTTACCCTTGGTAATTTCACTGACTTGAGTATTTTCATTTGAAATACAACCTCACTTTGGTAGAAACATTTTATATACTTGGGAGTTTATTGTAAAAGTTACAGCACTTGATGCCATTAGAGGAGCTAAATGGTGTTTGCCAAAGGCAACAGCAGCGATCCCATTTTATGTTGCACTTTTGAGGACTGCGTTGATGAGTAACCATCTGTTGGATGACTTTGTCAAATAAATGACGATAAAATGTGCCGTAAACATAAAACCTGAGGAGAAGTTTTTATTTTTTTTTCTCCACACAAGTCATTAAGTTTCTCATCTTCATACCGTAGACACATAAGGACTCAAAACCCATCTTCACTGACGAAAAGAGCACTAATAGGACTTGATGCTATTTTCACAGTTTGGGGCAACTTACTGCAGTCTTTTATAACTGCATCACCAATGTATTCTTCACCAGTTACAATGTAGGTATTCTCCTCTTATAAGAAAATATCACTTTACATGCATCTGTTTCTGGAATCAATGCAGAAAATGTGTTGAAGAATAAAAAGGCTAAGTCATGCTGAAAAGTATCAGGTTTACTAGGTTCTGTTCTAGGGAACAAATGACCTCCAGTCTATATCAGGATAATATTCTACATATGAAAATTTATTTACACGTACTTTGACTGAATCCCATCTTAACTGTAAAGAAGTTATGGTTCTGCCAGTCATCAAAGCTTTTCCACAATCAGTAAAATGTAAACATATTTCTTGAAATAAAAAGTGAGAAACACCACAAACTGTTCAATTCGGTTTCTGTTGAAGCTGCAAATGTTGTGACATTGTTTCACACCTGAGCAATTTAACATCACTTATTTAAATCGTTTGTTTCAGAGCTTGGATTTATATTTAGCATTAACCATCGGTGCACTCACATCAACCKTTTTAACAAGACAGCAAAGTCATATGAGGCTCATCTGTAAAATAAATCTTGTGAAGGATGTTTTCTATTTTTAGAAACAGCAGCATAGGAAACTGAACGTTCCCTGTCAAAAATGTCTGCTTTGATGAAGTGAAAGAAAAATAAGCAATAATTGCCTCTAAACAGCTAAACAACCTTGAGAAAACAAAAAAATTTGATGCCCACAAAGAACTAAAATATTGTTAGAACACTGCAGAGATTTTTTTCTGTGACTTTCACTTTAAAAATAGCAGATAGGAAGAACAATGAAGGTCAACTTGAGGGTACATAAAAAACACAAGAACTTCTTAGGAGGTAAATATAGCCTTAGACAAACAACACATAACACTGTTTTAAAAAAACTAAGTCAAATTGCAGAATACCTGTGTGAAAAACTAAGTGCATCTTTATTGCTTGAAAGGGAATTACGAATGTGATTAGTATCTGGGTGCCCCTAAGCAAATGCACTTTATTAACTAATCAGCAAACCATAAAAACCCTCATAACAGCTGGTGATTTGTCACTTCGCTGGAGTCTAGTTTGATAGTAAAGAAATTAATCACAGGTTTAAAAAAATCAAACAAACTACATTTTTCTTTTCAAAAAAGAGCTGCATTTGAAATAAGAAAACATATCTAAAATAATGCCCTGTGGATATTCTAGACAAAAGTGGAACTGTTTAAGAATGCACAATGCTAAGCTCAGCAAAAAAAAAAAACACTGCATCATGAGATAAATGCCTCAGTCCAACTATTAGACACATTTGGGGACAAGTGGTCATCTGGACTTGTTTCACAGCCTCAGGACTTAGGCAGCTGACAGTCATTAGGCTTTTTCACACTGTGGCTTTAGGCTCTCTGCAGTTTTACAGACACGAACCAATTGGGTTGGTGACATATCAAAATGTGTGCTTAAAAGCTGACGTGACTCGGCATAGCAACAAAAGCACTGTGGGTTAGAATGGAGTGTTGCATGCTCTACCCCTCCCTTCACACACCAACTCAGCTCTGAGACTAAAAAACCTCCACATGCTCCATCCGAACTGACGAAATTGGCTCTCATTGTTGCAGTTGCATGACAAAAACTGCCTAATTTTGTTTGCAGCTTTGAGTCTTTTGCCTTTTCTCGTGACAACCCGCCAGGAGAACTTTTCACCATCCATCACATAAGAAATCATTATGTAATTGGTCAGAAGTTCATTAGCATGTTTGTTTAAGATGAAAGTATTTGGACGCTGCTTTTGCTTCAACTGCATCGCTTCCAGAATCCAACTGTTGTAGTCGAAAATGACATTTATAAAGATAGTCAAATGGCCAAAACGGGGGAGATTTAACCGGGACAGATTTGTGGATAAAATATAGTAGCACAGTGTAGACTTCAGCAGGAAGTAGCACCCCATGCAGTGATGTAGCCYGCAGTTGGAGGGGTTTCCCAGGAGATTGGCATGGTGGGTCCCAGGAGCTATGAAAGGTGTGTGCAAAAATAAACATCGAACAACCACGTGACTGCATGTCGACTGGTTTTCAAGCGAGTATACTGGGCCTTTAAGGTGACGTCTACAAAGTTGTTTTTGTTGTTTTAAACTCTTGTTCAGATGACATTTATTTTTTTACGACACCACCTGCAGACTTGACATGCAACCTTTTGGATAATTGCGTTGTATTTAAGACATTTCAAGAAATGACGCGAGTATTTTTAGAAATKACAAATAAAGAAAAACAGGTTTGGAAAAACTGTGTTCTCATGTAGACAAGGTCTAAACCTTTTGCTGACCCAGAGGTATAACAGCAGCTGGAAAACATTGACTCTGTTGTCTACCTTGGTCATTTCACACATGACACTGAGGTAAAAAGAAGTCATATCAGGCCTGGTTTGAAAATGCTGAATGAAAGGGGCCTCAAGGTCAACTCTTCAGTATTTTGGAGTCATATGTGAATCTGCGYAAAAGCTTTAGCAAAGTTAAAATTGGGTCATAAAACAGGACAATGATCTAAAGCACAGCAACAAATGTATAACGAAATGGCTAAAACACAAAAAAGACCTATCAATGGCCCACTTAAAGTCAAGACCACAACATGTTATAATGCAGGCAAGACCCTAACAGAGCAGTAAATCAATAACCCTGAAAAACGTAATAAATTGATACAACGATGTAAATAACTTTTTTTAAGCACACTGCCTTTGAAATTCTTAGTTTCACTTAAATTGTCATTGACTTGAGTGACTAAAGTTTTTGTTTGGAATAAAATATTTTTATAATCTGTTTTGAAAAAAATTCTTTCAATATGAACCAGAAACTATAGAGTTTATTTTCAACCTTGCAGCCACTGAGATTAATATAGCGAACAAATGCAAACCCCAACGGCAGTAGGAACACAATTAAGGTCAGCTGGCCTGCAAGCAAGGTTAGTGCTGCTCAAAGTGAAGTCCAGAGAGGACCCCTGATACCGATTCTCTCGGGACTTCCACTTTACCAGCTGCGCAATGAACCAGCGACCTTAACCACACGCCTCCCTTCCCTATACGGCCACTTGTGATAAATTACCTAATCCCTCTGTCCCTAGTCTTTTCTATTATACACTCGAAGCTTTTAAAGAACGGTTAGAACAAAAAGGGGGTTGAGAACAGATTGCAAGAAGTGGCTGTGAAAGGGAAATAGACCGACTGATTGAGACTCATGGACACGGAGAAGCTATACAGGTCAAACAAAGACAAGAACCAGGAACCACAATCTTCAGAATGAAGTTTGCAAAAAGTTTTCTCTGCATGCCATGTTTTAACGAGACAGTAAGAAACACAGCACTGTGTCCCTAACTGTGCCATTTACAATCCAAACTGTAAACAAATCCATAGATAGGAGTCAGTTCTAAATAAGATATTAATTTAAAAAAAAAAACACTGCGACTAAAGCAAAACTGCTGTCTTTGCAATGCAAATGTGAATTTCATGAATATTCTCAAAGATGATTGGTATTTCACATCAGAACGTGTTCATCTCTGGCATCGTTTCAGCTGAGCTGACAAGCAGCAACGAGGAACAATGACATCAGTGATCAAACACTCCCAGAGGAGTGTTCAGAGGAATCACACCGGCACACGCACACTGCTATGGAAACAGCAGCAATGCAAGGATGCRTCGGTGCCAAGGAGATAATGTGCAGCACATATATACAAGAGATAAATAACTGCAGAACAAAACCGCCCGCTTGGTTCACTGCAAACAGTGCTGACACGAGTCAAAACTGTCCCCGGTCAGCTGTGTAAGATAGTCCCATCATTATTTCCTCTTTTTAAAAGCAAAACATAGGTCAAGAACTTAAAATCTGTAAAAAAAAGTGTAAGTCATTCATCAATTTCTAAATTTAAAAGAGGAAACACTGTAGGTCTATAAGTATCTGAGGAAGATGTTTCACAGCAGTGCRCTGCCAGGGCTGACAGAACATATCCTCTCACCCAGCTCACTACCAGCTGACTGCTATGGAAACAGCATAAGTGTGTGTGTGTGTGTGCGTGCGTGCGTGCGTTCGTGCGTGCATGCGTGCGTGCGTGCGTGTATGTGTGTGTGTGTGTGTGTGCATGCATGCCAGAAGTAGAAAGGACATGGAAACCCACATTGCTAACTGTGATTACTGTGAAGCACAAAGATTTCAAGCCCACGTCTGTTACCTGACATATCTATACGTCAAACCAAGTGAAAAAGTTGAAAAAGGACAAAGCAGCTGCAGTGCTCCCAAAACATGCGGACAGACTTTGCAGCCATTCAAACAGCTCAGAAACAGTCCCCCCACAGCAACCCTGACACCAGCCCTCCTTCCTTTTCCCTCCTCAAGACACAGATCCCCTGTCCAGTTAGGGGAGAGCCAAGTGGGCTAGCACACAGCGTGCCTGAGGGTGAAAAGACGCTGTAACTTTACCTACTCTGCCTCGAAGAAGTGCAGCAGCACCCCACCCCCCTGAAAAGTTCAAGGGGTTAATAATTCAACATGAAAGGAGAATTAGAGTGAACTAAGTCAACAGAAATCCCTCAACATTTCTGTTTTAGTTTCTTCACTAACTGCACTTTTCCACATAATGTGAGACTTTTCTCTATTTAATAACATCTATTACAAGCTGAAACACAACAATCCACACTGCATGATCACCAACAGCTGGATTCAAATCCTCGCCACATTTGCTGCAACTTTAGGCTCACTGCTCWCTCCGAGGGGCTCCCTTACCATTGTGGTTGTGCTGCAGGGTCTCCAGCATGCTGGCAGAGGAGTCTGTCGCTCCCAGCTCGGCCAGTCTGCGACTGGTGGCGCTCAGCTCTGACCGCAGGTTGGTCACCTCCTGGCTGGCWGACTGAATGGCCCCATCGATGCGCTGGGCCAGCTGCTTGTTGTCATCCATCATTTTCAAGATTTTTGCCTGAGGGAGAGAAGGAAATCCAAACACGGTGTCATGCTGACAAGTTGACCATTTCCTTACAAGGTAGATGTCCCCAAATAAAATCCTCCCTGACTTCTTCTCAATCCTTTCTTAAACGGAGGGGAGGGGGCCAAAAAACAAAACTTAAATCCTCATAGAAATGTGTCCTTTTCTCTTAAAGATGTGTCTGGCTGAGGGGAAATGTGCTTTTGCTGGAAGGAGTGTGTGTTGTAGAGATGGTGTGTGTGAGTGGATCAGAGTGAAAGCATGCCTGTGTGTTTCTGTGAGAGTTCCGTAACAACATGAGTGTATCTGTTTGTGCGTGTATGTGTGTGTGTGTCAGAGAGCCAGCACTACCCCCATGAAATGTGCACCCTGCAGCTGACTGTTGAAAGGACACAGAGCATTGAGAGATGACAAGCACCTTTTTAAATGGACTGTACCATGTGCAGAGAGAGAGTGGGGGGGTGGGCTGGTCCACGAGAGCACATGGAAATCAAAGACCCCTCAGCACAGCTGGCTGCAGGAGATAGTGCTTCAAGTGCATTTGACTACAATGACTCGCAGCAAAGTTCTTTATTCCAGTGAATACAGACAATAATGAAGCACTCCAGCTTTTCCTCTCTGCCTCTCTGTTTACACTTTACGGACCTCCTGTGGTGGACTCGTGGACAAAGAGAAGGAAATCATTAGTTTTGGACAAAGCGGCAGTTGTAGCAAGAAAACAATAATGGTTAAACAATCAAAAGCTTTCATCCCAGCATCACATTAAGGTGAACAAATACCATTTTTTAAGGTTCCATGTGTATGTTTAACTAAATTTAGACTATAGCTGACTAAAATAAGAGGAAGGTTTTATGAATATGTACAGGACAAAATAATTACAGTGTTTGATGAATGAAATGAAATTAATTAATTCTATATAAATTTATTTAGCAAGGACTCCAAACATTTGTTCCAATGTGCCACAGGGCTTTTATCATTAGTTATAAACAGTGTTTTAAGTCGATACAACTGCTGCTTCCAATGTTCCTCCGAAAAACAAAATTACCCACAGTTTGCAGTTAATGAATGCAGTTGTTAGCTGAAGACTGGAACTTAATGATGAAATAAACATGATAAAAAGTGTCAGTTGCTTCTACACTAGTAAGCATGGATGTCTTGTTTGTCTTTTTGGGGCTGTTTGGATTTTTTTTTATCACAAATTCTTTTTAAGGGGTTTTGACTGCAAGTGATCAGCTCTGACACCTCTGTTTGCACTTGGTGGTAAAGTGTGCACCCCAAATCACTCTGCGATCAGATGTCAATTATGCTCGATGCAGAAACACATGCAGAGTGAGCAACAAACAGCATGTCTGCTGATGTTTCTGCGTTAAGCCTTCTGAATTGTTATTTTGTTAACATGAAGACAATTCAGAGCCTTTTAAATGACATTTTGTACAGTGTTTTTCTTGAGAAGCCTACCTAACTATTCAAAGTAAGAGAAATAAAAATGTGAATAAAAACAAGTGACTTTGCTTTTTTGAATTAAACAGCCACATATGTTCAATTTGATGGATATAATACAACATATTCCTGCTCAGAATGTTATTAGTCTCTACACATAGTGACCACAGTGGGCCCAAAAACAATAAGAATAAACTATAAGGCATTTCTTAGACTGGTAGCCTGAAAAATGCACATAAAACTGATTACGTTCTCAGGTGAATGTTTATGTTCAGATCTAAAGACACCATTGCACTCAGAGCCTGTGTAGCTTCAGAGTCCAAACAARATGGCCCCGATCACGTGTTCAAACCATCTTTTATAGAAAACCTGCACATCGCTGCGGATGCCCCTCTTACATCAGTAAGTAAAATGACTAAAACCTATCACACAGTATAAGATATAAGACTGCATGTTGAATTTAGTTGATCACAATTGATCCTTCAAAATAAAAACTCAAAATAAAGTCACTCATACAACATTCTGTAATATGGAGCCCACGAGGGGACATAGTGGGAATTTTTTCTTTTGTGTTACCTCGCAATAATGTTTTGCGTTCCCATGCAAAAATTTGTTTTGTATGGATCAAATGAAATCAGATTTTTATTTTGAAATATCCGGTTACTGAAAAAGGATGTGTCGGCACAAGTTTGGGAAAATGACATTGATCTTATGTGGTTGCATTGAGTTGAAATAGTACATACTTCCATGCGTGGTTGTGTGATATGCATTCTTGGTAAATCCTGCCGACAACGCCAAAAATTGTGGCGGCACGATTTACCAAGAATGCATATCACACAACCACGCATGGAAGTATGTACTATTTCAAC
>NW_013952580.1:447332-449998 GCF_001266775.1 Austrofundulus limnaeus | reverse complement strand
TAAAACAGCCGAAACTAGTTATCATGAGATATGATTACTGGACAGTGTCAAGGTAGAACAAATATACATAATTATTCCATAACAATATACTAATTCTGGAGCTGAATTAAATTAGTAGGCTAACTCCTGTATAATGGTGAGCATGTGAATTTGTTAATAATCCAGCAGGCACAACTGTGACAAACAACTTTTGCGAGGGAACGCAAAAAGTATTGCGAGGTAATACAATACTACTGAGTGGGAATTCAAGAGAAAAAAGTCCCAGACATAATCTGGGACATGACGGATTCAGATTATTAAAATCATGAGAAAAACAAACGCTGAATATGAGAATGTTTTTGCTAAACAGTTCAATAAAACCTTTAGCTGAATAAACCAAAGCCAAACAAAGAACAAAGCCACCAAATTGTTTATCTTTAATGAGCTGACAGCTGAACTGACTTTTTTTTCTACCCTAAAATGATCTCTATGCTGCTTGTTTGGGGTCACACCAGTTTAGTAGGAGGTACTTGGCTCAGAATAGATTGTGTTCAGAATACAAAACACAAGTATGAAAGTGGTCCAGACCATCTCTAAMGGTCTGGACCACATTTTAAAAGCACAATGAAAGAGTTTAGACCTATGTTTAATACCATTCAATTTCAATCTGATAACTAAAAAACATCTTCAGCGACAGGTCTGAACAATATCTATGTGGCAACCTGTCTGGGCTGGCCTTGTGTACTTTGACCACTGGAAGTAGGCATCAGATACCTGCAACTTTGAACAAAAAAGTCAGTAAAGAATATAAATTGGTGAGATTCTGTGGTCCTCGTGCCGAGTAAAACTGACCACCGACAACCCAAGTYGATCCAGATTAACCGACGTTAGCTTGCCAAAACATGCTTACTCACTCAGCAGCACAGCTGTGTTGTTATTGTTTTACAAGGTTGAATAAACAGAGACCTAACCCATTCTGCCATGTGGTAGATGAGATTAGCCACCATGCTGTTCAAGCCAGGGGAACAAGCTGCGTACTCTCAGAATGTTACAGTAGCCTAAGGCGCTCAGTGAGAGTGACAGTATTCTTGTAGGTCAGACTCTGAGATCTGAACAAGTGTCTCAAATATGACCTAACTGACCAGCCTCTGCGGCATGCAAGCAAGAAAACAATAAAAACTGTTAGCACCGTTCACCCATTCATCCAGACACGACTCATCTCTCCTGCTCCAAAAGTGAACATCATGGTKTTATTTATAGATGACCCTGCTGCCACATTTGATACGTTAGTCACAGGGGAGGGCAGGCGCACACATACATCAAAACGGGGAGTGGCTAAAAACTGTACATTATAGGGCTAATTATTTGATAATCATTAATGAAATTCTTGTTTTTTTCACATCTTAAAACTCAAGTGAATATCTCTGTGTAATCACAAGATAATAGTATCACATGGTGTATGTGAAAGAGTAAATTTGTTTGCATTTGTCCATATATTATTATACCCTTGCATTACTTGCCTACYTTCTATTGATCATAGGAACAAATTCTGTACATTTTGAATTTGCTTCACTGCTGCTAAATTTGTCTGGATTTGCGAGTCAAACAAATAGACATTAAATTAAACCAGGGGTGTCAAATTAGTTTTCAGTGAAGACCGTGTGTGCGTTGTGGTGGCCCTCCAAGGCCCACTTAATTAACTTTGATGTTTCCTGTTTAATTTTGACAAAACAAAAAACATCCTGCTCCTCGTCTCGTCGCTATCCCTGAGCACTGCTAACAAACAATAACGGAGCCCTATGTGGTATTTCCTGCATAGAAGCAGTGTTTTGACACGGTCACTAAAAAAAAGTACTTTGACTAAATGTGAAATAAATAACACAGAAATACWATTAAAAGTAAAAATGTTTTACTCAGAGTTGGGGTGAGTCTTGAATTCTAAACGTTGTTGCATTTAATCATAAATTTAAAGTTTATCATAATTATATTCATATTGGTTTAGATTTGTGTCCTTATTCTGCACATCTAAAGGTGTTCAGAGRTTTGTCGTAGATGGAACTTCATCCTTGTGTACGTGTAGAGGATTAGATCCTTTTACATGTTTATCCCATAAATGGACCGCTGCTAAAGATTTTTTTTTCTTGAGGTCTTAAATGTGTCTGCTGGTCAGCGGAGTGAATCAGGGCASAGCAGATGAGTAATTAGCTGGTGTTCTTGTGTGGGGGGGGATTACCATATGAATGGTGACAATGGGGAGTGGGATCAGCACTCACCCATTCTTCACTGGGCTGCAGCTGAGCATCAACGYAATTGGCCCTTTGCAGCCAATTTCACGGATTCAGCTAAAGTCACACCAGAAGTTGCTGTACTTAAGTCTGCGTGCAACAGCTTTTAAGCTTGACTGACTTCATTTATTCACTTTCAGCGGTGGAATTTTGTTGCCAGGCAATAAACCATCAAGGCTCACATGGCATTTGTTGCTTGGCAACAACAGCAATGCAATTCAGTTGCAGTGGCATAAAAATGGGGACAAAAATCAACATCTGCTTACCATTTATTTCTGTAATTGAATTTTTAATCAAACGTGTATCAGAATCAACAAGTAGTTGTTTTCTTGTTTTATTTTGTGAGTACTAAGTAATATATATATATTTGTGTGTGTGTGTGTGTGTGTGTGTGTGTGTGTG
>NW_013952580.1:437738-447034 GCF_001266775.1 Austrofundulus limnaeus | reverse complement strand
AGAGAGAGAGAGAGAGAGAGAGAGAGAGAGAGAGAGAGAGAGAGAGAGAGAGATAGATTTGGACATCAAATGATCTTATTTATGCATATATGCAAAATTCGAAATAGTCTATGTAAATTGTGACTAGTAAAATAGCTGTAAATAATACTGACAAAACAAAAATACCATGAAACAGCTTTATCTTTGTTAAATTGTAAATAGGAAATAAGACAACACTTAATGTAATGCTTCATTAAGCAATCTCTGTATGCTCAATGGCAGAGCATCAGAACACATAGCAACACTTGTGCTCTGTTTTTATAAATGTAGAATTTTTTAATTGATAACATAGTACTAAACGTCTGACAGTCATGAAAATCTGGCACCAATAATCCAAGAAAAAATGAAACAGAAATGATTGCTTCCAGTAGTCAGTGTACAGAATATCTAAATACGGTGTAATGATACACACACAAGATTCTGTGTTTGTTCATTCAGACCATGCCTCTGCAATGCAGAGCTCAGAAGCTGCACCAAGATCACCTGCTCATTGATAACATCTGGAAAGGCCAGCCACTAAGGTGGAAAAGATGCTGTAATACAGCACCCTGCTGATGTGAATTCTTTCCACACCTTTATTTATCTCTTTAGGTTRAAGGAAATGGGTTAATGTCTCCAAAGAAGTCCGGAAATTGAGTTTTTGTAGCAGAGCTTTATCTAGATTTCTTATCAAGATAAAGTTGTCTAATATGGGAGGATGAGACAGAAAAGTCTCTGTCAGAACAAACGGGACACACAAGTAAACACACACATACACATACACACCGGCAGGAAAAAGTGAGGTTGTGAGATGCAGGACCTAYGGAGAGAAAGCAGCTCAGAGTGGGAAGATGTTCTTCACCAACGATCAAACATTCCAAGTCTGTTTTCTTTATCAACACTGCTGTGCATGTTTTGGTGTACAGGATACATCTTGATGCTTTCAGGCAGAGGCTGCAGTCAGTGCCAAAAAGAGTAGAACACCWACATGCCAACAGGATTCCTCCACAAATAGATGTGTTACACTTAGGAAGCAGACRCTGCATGACAGTATAACAACCAAAAAATACACAGCTCATGCTCGTAGGAGGTTTTGTTGTACACACACAGTGCAGCTACAGATTAAATGTCTTTAAACTTTTAAACATGAAGTAACTCATTAAATTGTTCCAACTCGAAAACCAAAATCAATGAAGAGACTATTAAGACGGAGTGAAATACACCTCAAAATTGTTACGATGCATAAAAACATGAGGAGATAAGTCTGGAATTGGTTTAAATGAGATTTGAGGAAACTATKTATTGTTCTGGATGAGAACATGCACAACTGTGAACACCATTCATCCTCTGTTGCTCCTTTTATAGTGTCCACATGGAGCTTTGCTACAGTGAGGTATTCCATGAATCCAAAAAATGAATCAAGTCAGCAAAYGAGTTAGAGCAGCCAGAAGACATGCGGTTGTCCACAAAGAACCTGATCAACACCTCTTCMTGTTCTTAATGTTAATTTAAAGGGGCAACATTGTGTTTCTCAGGCATATATTTAAATACTGTTCCATAATAAAATATCTATGTCACATTTAGCTGTTATTAAAATGCTGTTTTTATGTTTAAATATAAAATAAACTTATCTTCTCATCACTTCCTCTTCTAAACGCCTTGAAATTGGCCTCTGTGTCTTAAAGAACCACCTTCCGCTTCTGTCCCACCCATTTCGGTGCGGGGGGAGGGGCATGATGCAGTTTACTTGGCATCTGAAAATACATTTCCTCAAAGGTATTTTGAATCTGAAAAGAGCTTCAATGAGTGAGAAGTAGTGGAGCTCAGCAGACAGTTTAAGTTTCACTTTCAGTTTCACTCGTTGTTACTGCTGAGAGCCTGCAGGGGTCATAGGTGGGGTGTGTGGGGAGGAGGCGGGGGGGCGGGTGCTCTGCCATGAGGAAGTTCAGCTTAAAGACACGTCCCAGGGGCGTTTCTGGTCCTCACCTGTCATTTTGCTCCTCAGCATGGCTTCCTAAAAACGCTGCAGGATTTCTCAAACAGGCATGAATGAGTCAAAGCAAGGCTTTGGGTGTGTTTTTTTATAAGAGTATAACATTATAACATGATATAAAACTCAAAAAAGTTGGTTTTACATGATATTGCCCCTTTAAAGGAGTGGCAGACTAAATCAACTATACTTTGATAAAAAGCTATAGAATTAACTTTTTTGTCCACCGTTTGGGTTGCCCCTTAGATTGACAGCCATTACCATTTGCYTATAATGCCTAGTTTTAGGGCCAGCCGTGCTATGACCTATGACTCTTTCAGGCATAAAAAGGCTGCTGAGGTGAACCAGAAGAGAAAAAAAAGTCTGGCTTCTTAGAAGCAAACCGTCAAGAAATGATGAGTGTTTTGCACCATATGCTGCACAGTTTTGGCACTAATGACAACACATCACTCACATCCATACCTTCTTTTATACATGTACTATAATGTTTCTATATAGGTAAAAATGTGAAAATATCACTCTTCATCATAAGCTCATTAAGAACAGCAGTGTGTTCAGGGAGTAAACACATAAAAGGATATTCTATGTTTGTTGTTGTTGCCTCCACCAACACTGAATGTTCTTTCAAGTGAGAAATAAGAAACAAACAAGTAACTGGGTGAACCCAATAAGTTTTACAAATTATAAGTTGTTGTTTTTTATCTGAGAAAAGGGATAAGGTTTGAGGTAGGAAACTGTGTTAGAGGAATATCTTATAACCTCAGTTTCTCTAATCTTTAGTTCCAGTCAGATTGAGCTCCTGTACTTATTCTCCTGTCCTCACATTTCTGTTGTCAACTTGAGGCAGGTTCAGAGAGCTCACCATGGGCCAAACTCTCGGGCCATCCTTCATAAAAGCTCAAGACTAATCTCAGACACAAACAGCTTTGATGAGAATTAAGATAAGTGTTCTCTGAAGCGAGACAGGCAGGAAATCAAACACTCACATAGGTTTGTAGGCAGAAAAGAAAAGTCCCCTCGTCTGTTTGAATCTGCCTTTGTAATTCCACTGAGCACTGTCCACAGAAGGTGGAGATGATTGTGTTTGCTTAAGAAGGAGATTGTGTGCCTGAGCAGACAAACCAAACTTCAAACAGAACATTGAAAAACTTGCAGCTGAATTGTATTGGGAAGAGGATTCTGAAACATAGTTTTGCCACTTCTTTTATTTAGAATAGACATGTAGGGCAAACAGAAAACACTCTTCCAACACTCTACTCAAAACTACATTTGAAATATGCAAGACATTCTGAAAAAATATAGCAAAATGATAAATTTGTATTTTTAAAGCATGATAAAAGCATTAAAATTAAACTTAGAGTGAAAATGTAACAGCTGTACCTGCTTGCACTAAAAATAGTTGTATTGGTTCGTATTTGGATTGCATTTATTTATTCATGAAGAGAACAAACACAAACAACAAGTATTTTTTAAAGGAGATTTATCATGCTTTAAAATGCTTTTTGCACATTTAAATGAATCAGTTGGGGTCTAATATAAAGTGGAACCACAATACTTTGGTCTGAATTCCTCCTTATTATAACTATAAAAACCCCTCTTTCACCATTTTCTGAGGTGTGTCTCAGATCAACTCATTTTGAGGCTGTCTCTTTAAATCCAAACAGGGAGCTTTATATACCCCTCCCCTGTCCACCTTCTGGGCTTCCAGAGTGGTTCATTCTAGTTTGATTGATAGGTTCACGACTAAATAGTGGCGCACGAGTGAAAACTTGTTCATCCAGCCTTCCATGTCCGACCCAGAGCCAGAGGAGAATGAARATGACTAAATTGTAGTTGGTAAGTCAATACCTTATTTGGCAGTCATCGCAAAGACTTTGAAGTAAAAGTTCAGAGAACGTCATCAARAATAAAGAAAACTGAATGACTTAAAATATGACCCAGACAGAATAAAAAAACCATCTATGCAGCAGCAAATTCAACTTTTCTGTATTCCTAGAGGCTCCAAGTACACAACAAAATGCATTTAGGGGCTAAAAATGTTGATGTTGCATTTTCTGTACCTTTTAAACTAAGTCAAATTTTCTGGTAATATACAGCGGGTAAAATAAGTATTGAACACGTCAACATTTTTCTCAGTAAATATATTACTAAGGTGCTAATGGTAACAACCCAAGTGATCCATACATACAAAGAAATCAAACCATAAATGTCCAGAAATGAAGTTATTTGTAATAATGTGGAATGGCACAGGGAAAAGGTATTGAACACACTTTCTGAAATTTATCTAATACTTTGTACAAAAGCCTTTGTTGTCAATGACAGCTTCAAGACGCCTCCTGTATGGAGAAACTAGTGGCATGCATTGYTCAGGTGTGATTTTGGCCCATTCTTCCACACAAACAGTCTTCAAATCTTGAAGGTTTTGTGGACCTCTTCTATGAACTCTGATCTTTAGTTCTTTCCATAGATTTTCTGTTGGATTCAGGTCAGGTGATTGGCTGGGCCATTCCAGCAGCTTTAGTTTCTTTCTCTGAAACCAACTGAGAGTTTCCTTGGCTTTGTGTTTGGGGTCATTGTCTTGCTGAAATGTCCAGCCACGTTTCATCTTCATCATCTTGAAAAATGTACAGAGAAATTATTGATTAAAAAAAAATCTGCTTCCATCTGCCAGGATGATGAAGATGAAACGTGGCTGGACATTTCAGCAAGACAATGAGCCCAAACACAAAGCCAAGGAAACTCTCAGTTGGTTTCAGAGAAAGAAACTAAAGCTGCTGGAATGGCCCAGCCAATCACCTGACCTGAATCCAATAGAAAATCTATGGAAAGAACTAAAGATCAGAGTTCATAGAAGAGGTCCACGAAACCTTCAAGATTTGAAGACTGTTTGTGTGGAAGAATGGGCCAAAATCACACCTGAGCAATGCATGYCACTAGTTTCTCCATACAGGAGGTGTCTTGAAGCTGTCATTGACAACAAAGGCTTTTGTACAAAGTATTAGATAAATTTCAGAAAGTGTGTTCAATACCTTTTCCCTGTGCCATTCCACATTATTACAAATAACTTCATTTCTGGACATTTATGGTTTGATTTCTTTGTATGTATGGATCACTTGGGTTGTTACGACATCTGGTGAAAATTTCATGTCATTAGCACCTCTAGTAATATATTTACTGAGAAAAATGTTGACATGTTCAATACTTATTTTACCTGCTGTAGATTGTCTTCATCCATCCATCCATTATTTWACCAGCTTCTACTTTCAGGGTCACGGGGGTCACTGTCCAGCAGTCACTGTGTGAGGGACATGGTTCATCCTCGGCAGGTCACAAGTCCATCACAGTGAAGGGAATTCATGATCAATAAATGGAAGTTGGAATAATATAGTAAAAAACAAACAGTTGAATCTCTTCTAAAAATTTTATTCCAGTCTCTGACTAATCATCTCCTGCAGTACACAGCAGCAGTCAGCAGGCCTCAGAATAAGAAGGCATTGGCTGCTTATCTGAAGATAAACAACTAAAGTCAGCATTTGTCCCAGGCTGAATCTAAAGAGTGACAGCAAACAAATAACACAAAACTACTTCTCATTAATAATGATGATTAAACATTTAACATACTGTATGTCTCTTACTGGTTACACTCCTGAATGTGTTACCTTTTACGTCAGATGTTAGAAACAACTTTTGTTTAAGAAGAAAGAACGAAACCAGCTCTCATTCTCTGTTTTAAACCAATTGGCTGCAATGATCAGAAAGTATAAAAACACAACACTGGATCCAACATTTAGTCAATCAGTTACAAAATTTCCTTCAACAGGATAGACTCTCTTTTGATTTCATATYCCAGCTCTTAAGCCACCGTAAAACAAGTAAGTCCTAATTTTTATTTTGTGAGTTTGTTCAGAGGAATGCAAAAAAACTGGGTTGCAGAYGCTAAAAGATCTGTCAAACTGTTTAGCATGAAAGTGTCTCACTTCACTGCAAACTGTAGAAAAACTAAATATGAACCTGTCCGGAGCTCTCAGAGGCAGCTGAGCAGAGATTCAGCATGCGGTTCACGACTGTCGTTAAAATGAATCCTAAACAATGTTGTTGGCGGGTGACCTGAAGAGCTCACAGATGGTCTTTTCTCTTTTTTTTTTATTTTCTTGCTGAAAAAGCAAATGTGTGGCTGCATGCCTAACGCTGGTAATCCTCTTGTTCCAAAACTGAAATAGGTGTGCAGTTTCAGTTCCTGTGCTTCACTGGAATATTTGTCTCATGTGTCTGCCTTTGGATGGGCGAGAGAGGATAAATGTGCGGTTCAGGCTGAGAGACAGCTTCTGTCTCCTCTGCTCAGTATGCAACAGCTGTCGTCTTGTGTGACGGGGACTGAGACGAGCTGTGTTTAGGTGCTGGAGACGAGGGGTGGAGTGGGGGGGAGAATGATGGTTGTGGTGGTGGGCTGGTTGTCTTGATGCATCCTTTCAAAACCGCTTTCCCTCAAAGGCACAACAATCAAATGACAAGCTTTCTTACACTCCACAACAAAGATGGAGAAAAACACAACCCCCTAAATAAAAGCTCATTGTTTTCTTTTGACGTGAGAGATTGTTTATAGAGAAAGCGTTTTATCAAGTTTGGAGCTGGCCAGATATTTCAGTGTTGAACGGTCTTTTTCATATTTCATTAAAATGCTTTTATCAATGCCGCAAAAAAAGCATTTTTTCATTTTTTTTTATGCGAGCGCTTCAATTTAAACTTCACAGCCATGCTTTGTCAGTATTGTTCAAAGCATGTAGACAGAAGGTAAAGAAACCTCTGACAGTGACCTCATGGAATAAACATACAGGTACATTTCATTACCTTTTTGCTTGAAGTTTATTGGCTTTTCTGCTCGTCCTTATCCATGTGTTTACATTTAGTGCACCGAAGCGACGACATGCAGAGATGTAGCATGAGATAGCTTGTGTTAGCCTCTACCCTCAGAATTTATTTATATTTTTTATCATCATAAAAATATTTAGTAAACTGTGTTCTGTCTGATATCTACTAACATTGAAGGAAGATGGAGCTCTGTTAGGAAGCTTTTTTCCCTTCAGTCCAGTTTTTTTTTTTAAAAAAAAACCTCTTGTCCATCATGGATGAGTGGTGATTAAAAGAAGCAGCAAATGCAACGTTGGCTGCATTTCTTAGTAATCACCCATTGGAGAGTAGAGTTACAGGAATACTCAATTATAAGGGCTTTGAATCTGGGTCATATTTTTTTTCTGACACAATCACGTTTTTATAAAATCTTTAGAAATTCCTCTTTGAAAGCTAATGGCATCTGGCTGAAGATTCAATAAAGTAGCCAATGTTTATAAAGATTTTTTTAAGTTTCAGCTTAATTAAACTCCTCATTCAAACAATCTATAAAAGCAAAAAAAAATTCCTATTCTGCTTGAAGACTTGCATATGTAAATTCAGCCTGGGCTGYTCCTTTTTCCTTCAAGTCTGACCACTGAACAATTTCCAAACGCAGCTCCCCACAGAGCCTAAAAGCCTTCCACAAAAAGAACACCAACGTTGCCTGAAATTGCCAAATGTGCTGCTCTCCGGGTTGCTTCTGTCTAGACGCAACATGCCCCTGTGTGCACTCAGCCTCAGACTGTTTGTCAGTAAATACGGTTGCTTTGAAACACAATCAGTCTTATGAGTTTCGTCTCATAGTTCCAACTCCAGCAGCGCTTGGTGTGTTCTCTGGGAAAACAGTGACGGAGGTTGACCGGGTCATTTCAGTTGAACTTTTTATTCTTATAACCATTGAATAGCTTTAACGGATTGCACGCGAAATTCAGATTTTATTTTAAAAGCCAACTCTGTAGTTTTTAAAGCCGACCCTAAAAGCAATTCACCAGAGTCTTTTGCTCATCTAAATGTTTATAGTGCCATACAAGACAAAAAAAAAACTAAACAAAAGTTTTGCTGACAGGTAATATGTTAAATGTGTATTCATTTGAGTCTACAAATAAGTTGATCTAGTGAAGCAAACAAAACTTGTTTGTTTAAATGAGAGTAATTTATTTTAACACCGAATGTTAACTCGTGATTTATTTGCAGAATTGAGCAGGTTCTCAAAGTCATTATGACTGTAAAAATGAAAAAGGAATCACGGGAATGGAAAGTGCAGGCTCTTGAAAGCACTGTGGGGATTCCACTTTTCTAGTCTTGGCATTATACAACCCACTTCTTAAAATGTGCAGATCTTTGCAAATAAACCCATTACCTTCAGTCATAAATTAGCACTCCTTGCTTGCTGACTTTGTGTTTATTGGAACAACAAAACTTGAAGACTTAAGTGCTTTACCGTCTGAGCCAGGACACATCAAAGTGTGGGAGAAAAGGCTCTGATTATTTCCTGACTGCTTGACCCCAAACAGGAGGAAAAATGTGCTGTGACTGTTAACACGTGTGGGATTTACCTTTTTGTCATTTAAATTAATCTTTTTTTTTTTTTTGTGAATGGAGCTTTTGAGTATTGATGCAGTATCAGGAAAATAAATATTGCAGTATACTGTATTTATTACACCACTAGTGTTTTTGAACCAAATCCTACACAAAACATCTGCAAAACACACATTTTACATGGATTTATGTTTGATTTTTCTACAAGAAGTCTGATGATCATGCAGATCAGCTTTTTTTTTTTTTTACTACCATTTAACTCAATAAAATGTCTGGAAAGACTGACATAGAAATCTGTTTCTGCTTCAGCTCTTAACAGAAACATTCATTACATTCACATCAAGACTTTTTCTTCTCTGAGTGTTTGTGTGAAAAAAACACAGAAAACACAATGCAAACATTAAAGTATAAAAGTTGGTGTGTCACACAAACACATTGGGAGTGAGGATTTTTGATGAGCTGTTTTGTATTGTCACCATTACCATGTACTGTAAATCAGCATGTCCACAGTGGTGAAGGAATAGTGGAAAAGTCATAAGCAGGTCAGCAGAAAAGAGCATGAAGGAGCCATTTTAATCACCTCAAACACACACTGTCTAAATTATYTTTACCAGAGTGGGATAGAAAATCTATTATTAGAGTTACTGCTGCAGAAGTTTGTATTATCCAGTGCCACCATACTTTAACATTCCTAAAATAATAAAAAAAAAAAAAGAGCACAAAATGACAATAAAATTTATTTTCTCAAACTTATTTTTAAAATTGCTAAAGGACAGTGTAGGTTTTCTCCATTCATTATCACGGGGGTGACTGGTGCCCATATCCAGCAGTCACTGTGCCAGTGGCGGGGTGCACCCCG
>NW_013952580.1:435644-437607 GCF_001266775.1 Austrofundulus limnaeus | reverse complement strand
AATTATCCACAAACGTTAAACATTTCAAAAAAAACTTTTTTTTTTAAGTTGGAGCATCTGTGCAAACAATTCAGTAGCTTTTTACTGTGTAATTTACACTGTTTTTTAATTTTTTTAATTCATACTTTGACAACAGAATGGTTTCATTATGATTGATCAAATCCTGCAGATTCTGTCAGAAGAAGACAAGAGCAACTTCACGCTTGAGATGTCTAAAGATTTATTGTGCTTGGGCATTTTCAACAAGCCTGAAAATCACAATAAGGAGGTGCAGATGTTAACATTATCACGTTCTGTTAGGCAGGATGGTCTATTTGGTGCAACGTCTACACACTRCTTTTACTGATGGAACAAGTTTTTAGTGCACATTTTACTTATAGTTGAATTTAAATCCCAGCAGAAAATTTGATTATGTAGTACAATATGAGGTGAGTCAAAAGACACCGGACACCCTTAAATTTTGGTCCAGAATGTTGGTCTTTGAGGTTCTGGACAGAKAGGTCCCACTACCCATATCTTGTTGWCATTTTCCCTTTTCTTTCTGAAAAAAACGGTGTCCTGTGCATTTTGACTCACAAGTGAGCAGCTTGAACACTTATTTTATGTCTTTTCATGGGATGTTCTGAACTGGCAAGCTGAAACAGAAACTGACTGAGAAGAAAAGAGTGATGGCCCAAAAGATACAAAAACTAGACAAATAAAAAGAAAAGGTTACAGAACTAAACAAAAGAATGGCAAAACGCAGACAATAAAACATAACCCAAAAGAAAGAAATAAAACCAACAATAAAAAAAAGAAAATCAAAACGAACCAACAATGCTGGTTGTGATAGTCAAAAAAAGGGTGAGCGCTCATAATGCATGATCTTTTTATTATTYATTTTATCTATTTAAATTTAAATAAAAAGGACTTTTCTTAGTCTTGCTGTGAGCAGACCTTAAAACGCTCCATCCAGAGATAAACACACACARGACAATTTGCTGTATAGGCATCAGAACATGACATGTTGATAATACGGTTTACATCTTCTGTTCATCTGACCTTTTCRAACAGAGCAACAGCTCTGGGAGCACAGAGGGGAATTCATACACACAAACTCTGACCTTCTTCCAGTTTGACAGGAGTTCAGAGTTATAGCTAAGCCATCAGAAATTTCCATCAAAAATAATATGAATCGACATCAGTCTAACCTGATTGTGCATTTCCTCGTTTCCCCTGATTATTCCCGGGTAATCAGCCTCAGCAGAGCCTTGAAAATAAATAATCTGCCTTTACTTTGGTCATTTCTATTCCCTGTAGTTAATTAACACACCATGCATATTAAATCAATCGTGCAGTAATAATTTAAAAAATGTCACTCATTTTCCCAAAGAGTTCATGAGTTGCATGTGACAAATGTTTCACACAGCACACACAACTCAAGTCAAGATGACTGAGATTTATTAATATTCATAWACAAACAGCAGGAGGTCACAACTTCACTCATATATGTGATGTTTCATGACAACTTCTACAGAAAAACAGCAGCTTATAAAACAGATCCAGCTGTGTTGGGCTGCATTTTGCAGATACTGTATTTTGGTTTTAAATGATTATGTCCTAAAAATAATTAAAATGCTGTATTGCAAGCAAAACTACAACAATTTTTTTAAAAATCTAAATATTTCTGGTATGTAACTTTGGTTGCATTTATGAAAATGTTAAAATATGGTGCTTGTTCAATGACATTTGATGAAAAAATTGTATCTGGTGGTCACATAATAATGCATGGTCATGAGGTAAATAATGCGTGGCTATGCAAGAATAACGTGTGGCCACGAGATAATTTTGAGCAACTAGCATGACGCAGGCATTGATTGTTGGAGTCAGATTTTTAATATGTTGTTTTTGTTATGAGCTGTTTAAAGGTAGCCTGTTATTATTATTATTATTATTATTATTAGTAGTAGTAGTAGTAGTAGTA
>NW_013952580.1:432413-434627 GCF_001266775.1 Austrofundulus limnaeus | reverse complement strand
ACTACTACTACTACTACTACTACTAATAATAATAATAATAAAAGCTGTTAGGATTTGCTGAGTGTTTTTTACAGCATCTAAATCTTGCAGCAATGCAAAGCTTAATCTGGACCATGCCAAAAATAAAAATGAAAATCCATGAATGTCTGTTTAGTCCCTGGAAACAGGCGTGAAACCTTGTAGAATAAAAATAAAAACATTAGTTTTAAGTGTGAAGGATAGTGGGAACCAGTGAAATGTTTACATAATGACTGACATGGATTTTTTAATGACTTTTATTTAATGACGTCACTTATAATGACATGAATTGGATATTTTACTTTTTTCCCATTAGACAAAAATAATAAAAATAGTAAATGTACTAAATGCATTAAATATGGGCTCCTGAACTAAACCTTTCTCTGGTAACACTTTCCATTTAAAGAATCAAATAATGTTGTGCTTTTTCACCTCAGTTAGCTGTGGCTGCCATGATGAYGCAAGTTATTTTATTGTACAGCCAGTGATTGTTTCCTGCATGTCTCATTCAAATTTGTTCWGTTGTTCATGAGACATTTCAGTAATAGATACATGCACGTACACACACATATACACAGGAAAAACATCWTTTTGCTTTTCCACAGTGGACAGTAACTATTAAACATTCCAACAGAAATTCGGAGAACACATAAATAGTTCAATACCTTTTTAGATGGAACAATAAGCAGATTTATCAATATTCCAAAGATTGATCTAGCAACTGTGATATATTCAACTGCCTCCTGGCTTCAGGATATTTCCCTCACTGCTCTGGGCTCCAGGCTAATGCAGTCACACAGAAATATGAGCCATCTGCAACAGCTTTCAGCTTGGCAACAAGCCCCAGTCTGACAAAACGCCTCATAACTCATGCCAGGTAGTTAGACGCAACGCAATATTACCTTCATCTGTACGTGTTTCCCCCAGGAGCGACACCCAATTGAACCAACTTGTCTTACCATCCAGATCATGTCATACTAATAATGTTTCACACTCAAACAGGCTTACAGGATTACCGCCTCCTCTGGAACTTACAATCTGGGCTAAAAACAAACACGAAAAAGGGTTTTAAGAAGATTATGCCAGTATATATGTATGAGACATGTTACGTAAAAAGCACAAAAAGTGTCCCAGCAAACACGTTTGGGCTTAATTTTATGGGAATGAAAAGCAAATTCTGTTTTCCATATATTTAAGTGTAGATTAAATTAAATAAATGTGATTGCATTTACGATTTGTTGAGTAATGACCAGAGGTAGCTGGTTGCTTTTGATTCATTTAGCTGCTAAAATGTGCTGCTGAGTGTTTTTGCATTTTTTTTTTTTTTTGTCTTGCAGAAGTAAACAGCAGTGCTTGTTTAAGCCAATGCCAAACGTCTCTGGGGAGGAGGACACAACTGCCTGCTGAGAAGGGGGGAGTCATTTGTTCTAATTTCATTGTATCTACTGGGGGAGGCTGRGTTATCAGAAGGAACTAAATTGAAATACGACCAAGCGTGCGCAGACACAGTCAGCAAAAAATACTGAAAAACAGTCGACTCTGATCACCCTCAAACAGAAACTGGAGAAATGGAGGAAGACAGAAGCAATAAATGAGCTCGCACGCAGGCTCAGGACAAACTTGGCATGAGACGAGAGGACTGGACAATGCACAGATTTAATATTACAAATATGAAGATTATATCAGCACTAAAGCGTGTCTTCTATTTTTATGTGGTGTTGGTTCTTTCACCGAAATCTTGCAACTAATTAATTGGCAAAGTCTTGTCCATAAATATCTTGATTATTGTAAAGTGATTTGTTGATTAAAACCTTACGAGCTCCTCCAATCTTCCACTAAACTTTTTTTATTATTTTTTCTGCAAAGTCCAACCAACAAGCTCAGAATGGTTCAGTCAGTACTTGATCAATTTTAGTGAACCAAACGTCAGACTTACTGGAGCTTAGAAGCAGAAATAAATGAATACATATACAGTATATATTGTAGAGGTAACCCTGGTGAAAAAAACTTTTCTATTGTTTATTTTCTTTGTCTTTGATTTTATTTTTTACACTTATAAGAAGAAAATCATTTTAAAGTGTTTTTATTTTCTTTAAGTGAATGGGACAAAGTCCTATACATACATGTGTTATCTCATTTAATCTTCTATTAGAGGTTTCAATCAATATAATCAAAGTTTATTGAATTAATCTTTGC
>NW_013952580.1:429128-432006 GCF_001266775.1 Austrofundulus limnaeus | reverse complement strand
GTTGTTATTATTATTATTACTGCTATAGCTAACAGTTTATTAAAAACCAGCATGGTTGGAGTTAGACTGGGTCAGCTGTGACAGAAATGGTCTCCAATAATTGGGTCTCAGTGTGACATTTCCTGTAAAACKTCACTTTCAGGGATTACTCAGCTATTGCAGCACCTTCATTCTTTTTTTTTTACTGGCAGATTTGTTTTTTTGTTTTGAGGATCATTGTCCTTTTAAATGACTCAGTTATGTCAAGCTTCAGCTGTTTGACCTGTGAGTTGGAGTAGCGGTGAGCAGCATGGCAGGGCAATGGTTAAACTGTCACATCCCWGAGAGAGGAATGCAGGTTCTGTAGCCCAGAGATTTTGTTGGAAGTTTTCATGTTCTCCTTTGTGCATACATGTATTTTTTCCCTCTAACCAAAAACATGCATGTTAGATTCATTGGTGTGTGATTGTTGGTCTCTGTAAGGAGGGGTAGTGTGGTAGGACTCAGAATGCAACAAAACAAAGATCCCAACAGTCTCATTTCTCATGTCCCTGTGATAGACATGCATGTGTCCAGGGTGAACACCAACTCTCAGATAGGCACCATAAGGTCAAGGTTTTTAAACCATGGAGCTGCACAACACGCCCAAATCATAATTTCTCCACTCCCATGATTGACTGTAGGTGTTTGCTGTTAAACTGTTATAAACACAATTCTGCTATTACAGTGATGCATTATGATTAAAAACGTATATTATGATGCTTAGATTTAACCAAAATATTTCTTTTCTTTTGTTTTGTTCTTTGTTTTGGCATTGAAAAATAATAATCTGCAGACAGGCCTTGTAAAAATAAGTGTTGTGTGGAGAAGCGGTTAATGTGTTAGTGTKACCAGCGTTTGTGTTTTTACTGCATGTTTTCTCCTGAGGAAAACTCTGATTTAAAAAAAAACACAAATGATTTTGTTTGTAATCATAACAAACTGCAATGTTAACACTCTGATTCAGTCTGGTTGAAGTTGAACCACTTTACTGAGCCCCAAACTTCAAGACCTGCACTTTCAAAAATACTGAAAGTTACAGTGAATTAAAGGTGTTCAGAAGAGCACATTAAAGCTGCAGTAGGTAACTTGTAAAAATGTATTATTTACATATTTGTTAAAACTGTCACTATTTCCTGACAGTAGAATATGAGATTGATAATCTGGGGGGGGGAATCAAGCTCTTCTGGCTCCTCCCAGTGGTCCTACAACCCTCTGCAGAAATGCAGTGCTCCCAGTCAGAAACAGCCAATCAAATGCAGGGGGCTTGTCTTACCAGTGTCAGTTATGCTTGTGTATGCACTGTTCCCCCCAGCACAATGCGTACCCTCATTCAAGCTCAAGCTTGCGGTGCTGACGGCAGAGAAACAAGCTAACGCTGCAGTAAAACTGCAAAGTTCTGAACGTGACGTAGCCGTTTAGCTGTCATCATCGGTGGCCCTGTTGCTAAGCCTGCTCCGCTGCGGGGGGAGGAGCTGTGGAGGCAGGGCTGTAGTGCAGCAGAGAGCAAAGGGGGATGGACCTGAAAGGTGTGCTTGTTCAAAGTTTCAGACCAAGTCCACCAGTTTTCTCAGAACTCCCTCCTGCAGCTTTAAGGCCMCTGCATGCCTCACAGCACAGCAGGGGGATTTTGTCATGATTTACTGAACCAACACTGTGTTAACCTTGAGCAGGTCAGCTTTGTAGAACGACTCAGAGTTTCTCATTGGAAACTAAAACGTAATCTCATTTAGTCTGGTGTTTAATCATAAGGAGAGCTCTCCTCCCCTTTTTAAGAGCCGATAATCACTGCTGCAGATCAAAGAAAAGACTATGTCTCGTTAAGTTTGTCATCAAAGATAATCTTCCCAAGCAAAGAATACACAAAGGTAAAAAAAGTGGAAAGAAAAGTTTCAGTCACCTATTATTTGGATTCTCTGATTAGATGGCTTTGTTTTATAATTTCAGGGTAAAAACTGACAGACTACACATATATGTAATGTTTTTGAGTTTTAAAACATGATGCAGAAAGCAACAAAATCTACATCAAAGACAACACAGAGTCAAACTTTGACTACATGAGGAGAGTAAATAACAGACAGTGTAAAATATTTGAATGATAAACTGTTTTGATCTGTATCTTTTACACAGATGTAATCTTCATGGACACATGGAGCTAGCAGGACAAAATTGGTTATGTTGCCTCGCTTGGCATTATCATTTAAATTCTCCAGAGCTGCAAACTCAATAATTATCTTTTATAATTTGCCTCAGTTGTAGAGTTTCTTGCAGTTGAAGAAATCTGCATTTGCAGTTTGTCAGCTGCCTTATTTGGTTCAAGTTGTCAAGCACTTTGTATCAAGATTCTCCACAATAAAGTAATATTAACTGGTGGATTTTTTCTCAGCTTCAGCTTCTATAATAAGGCATTTGTAGGATTTGATCAAGTTAAACATAGGAAAATGGATACTCACATTATCTGAAGAAAAAAACATTGTGACATCACATCTCCAGTACATTAATAAATTATGTATGTAATTATGTAGATGTTTGTTTGTTTTTTATCACTGCTGGAACTTCTAAAAGTGAAGCTCAGCCTACAAGACTACAGATTACAACTCAATTAGTGTCATAAATTTCCTAATTAATTTTCCCTTCCAGAAAATAATCTCTGAGCCCAGATGATGATCCCACACAGTTTCATCTCATTTTACTTCCCAATTTAATAATTCATATTCTGCCAAAACTGCCAGCTGCCACTCAATTCTATTTTTTTTTTCAGATTTGTTTAATTTAACTTTTAAAAATAATATTTTAGGCACATTTAAAGTGTAAATTTCCAAACTGGCATTGTTTTAAATAAAATACACAAAAAAAAATC
>NW_013952580.1:427476-429044 GCF_001266775.1 Austrofundulus limnaeus | reverse complement strand
CCGTCTGTCAGAGATCCAGAAAAGAAAATCTGTCATTTTTAGCAGGTCAGCTGTGGAATAAAAAGAGCTGCTAAAAGTATAAACAACGGTGTTAACCAACCAGAGCTGTAAAACGATGTTTTTACCCTCTGTTGGGACTTCAAATGAGTAAAAGAAATGGTCAAAAGTGAATTGTGAGCCTCGATAAGACAATAAGGCAAGTAGGAATTGTTTTATCTCTCAACTTGTCTCTTGCCTGGCTGTTTTTACAAACATGAGACTAACTATACTTTATCAGATATTTCAAATATCTTTATCTTTCAGGCAGCATGGTCCAAAGTGAGGTTCAGCCTCTGTTATGTGTCTAACACTGAGACCCACATGAAACGAGCAGCTCCAGGGTAACATAAATACAGTGCTGAAACGTCTGCCATAAGTGGGAAATGTGTTCATGGATCCAACATTACAGGAGCAGGTTTCAGGCATGGGGAAATTGAATTGTGATCAAACACTTCATTCATCTTAGCAGTGAATGTGACACTGTGGATTTCTCACTGCGGCACAGACCGTTCTGCAGTGGAGCACTTTCATCTGCCCGATGGAGCAAACAGGAAAACTGGAAGTTGGTTATTGGTAGCTTGGCTGCAACAAAAATGACAAATTAAAATTCACCTGGTTCTTGATTGGATGTATTTTGGAAATATGAATTGGCAAATAACTCAAAAAGATATAATCTCACAGTTTTTTTATGGGACCACCTGTGAATTAAAATATTTCATTCAGAGACCCTTAGATTTAAAGTGTGTTGAAGCTTGGATGTGCACTCTGCATTCTGGGGGGGATTTGAGAGAAAACTGTAAGTCCTATAGGAGAGAGTGAAAAAAAGTCAAACGTCCCCATGTTTCTACCAAAAAGAGGTTGTGGATGTAAGTGAAGTTTGTTTGTAAAAGAGTAAAAACCACATAACTAACATGTTAATGTGCAAAAACAGTCAAATTGATCAAAATGCCGTCCAACTTTAACTTCTTTAGTAAACTCTGGATGATGTTCACGCTGTTATGAATGTCTGAGCTAGAGCTCTAAAGAGGGTTGGGTTTCGCATTTATCTCCATTAACATTTTTTCTTGCAGATTTTGCAAATGTTATTTATGATGTGCAGCTTAATTGTGTTCTCAGTCAAGCCACAAATCTAGGTGAATAATTTGCACATTCATGTCAAAGTTGCACAAAAAGGCATAAGACAACAAGTTTGAATGAAATAACAATTAGCATATTTCAATGATTACACACTGGCACCCTTAATGATAATGAAAAAGTAGTGATGTGAGAATCAATACTGAAACATCAACACCACCGATACCAGAACTGTACGTTGTAAAACTGATACTAAAATCAAAACAGATACTTTGATACTTCAGTTATTTCAGGTATAATTGAGAGGAACACAGTGTAAGTAACTTAACTTTTGAAGTCCTGTCAACGTCATGTTGGTGGGAACTACTTTTTGTTCCGCCTGGCAAKTAAGTGCAGCAGCACCTGTTTAATATGTAGATGTTACATGTCCAGTGTTTTTTATGCCACTATAGTCA
>NW_013952580.1:425270-426990 GCF_001266775.1 Austrofundulus limnaeus | reverse complement strand
CAGCTATATTGTAAATGAGGATGCTGCATTAAAATACGTCAGAGTTAAAAATGAATAAATAAATTACTCTGATATCTTGTATCATTTATGAAGCTGTGATTTGAAAAACACTTTTTTAAATTTACCAGACACAATAGTTGTATTTGCACAAAGTATTTGTATCAGATCAATATCAGACCAGCCTGAGTTTTACTTGGTATTAGAATCAGAAAGGAAATCGATCAAGTTATTGGTTTTCAATAACATTGTTACTCTAAAGCAACTTTTTTGAGCCTTTAATGTTTGTTTAAAAGTTATTATTTTCCTTTTAATTAGACTAAAAAAAGCTTTGCATCTTTTCCTGACATTGGACGATGCACTTTTATCTTCTTCCGTCCCAGGAGAGCAACGACAACGGTGAGCCATTGCTCCAATCGCTTTCCGAGACCACCATGGAGAGATAGCAGTCTCAAAGTTTCTGTGGTATCAGATCATGGATCAATGAAATTGTTGCATTGCTATTCTCACAGCTAGTTTGGGACTTTGTTAAAGCTAGGTCTTGACTTCTGATGTGAAGATTAAAGCACAGGAAGAGTAGGGCTTGTTTCKAGGCAGTGAAAGATGGACACAGAGCGGCGTGTTAAACGCTTGTAGAATCTTTCAGCTCTAACCTAACTTATGTTAAGTGCCCTGCCAGATCAATAGACTAGTGATTTCTCACAAATGACTGCAATGAAATTCACGCAGTTTGTTTTTCTGCACTATCAGGCCAGCTTAATGTTAAAATTATTAGCACTTCTCTGAATCCTAAAGCTTTTCGACAGATGAAATGCATAAAAGACTTCATTTATGGAAAGTAACAGACATTTTTGACAGTTAATGACAGATTACATTTTCAATGCTTAAACACATTTGCTGTTTGTGTTAGAAATCACTCACTGCAGTTTCTTTCTATACAATGTGCCATGTTTTGTTAWAACAGCCAGTCTTTGATTAGATAATTAGTTTAAATAATCAAAATGTCAACGTTTGTGTGATTCTTTTTGCCATAAAAAAAATCTCAATCAGCGTTTCATTAGAATTTAATACTTTTGCATTTTATTGGTGAATTATAAACTCGATTTTTCAAGACATTACTATAAACATTACTTGTTTCTCTTCAGGCAAAATTTCAAATGGCTCTTTTATATTAAAATGGTTTTCAATTTATGCCTTACAAGATGAGCTGTCATTTTCGATCAGTTTAACGCCAAACTTCACCAGCAAGACTTAAAGTATATCAGSCATCTCACATTTAAAATTCTACACACAAACAAAAACCACCAGCAGCCTGTTCAAAATAACAACAAAAAAAAAAAAAGATAAAGAAAAAGTAAAAGCCTGATGGCCTGATTTTATCAGGGTATTTTGGGTTTAACCCTCTAACGCTGTATGGAGCTATTCAACCTGGACCAAAGCAACATTAAGAATGACAAGGTTTTGACCCTGCCTGTGCAAATTCTGTCACTTTGAATAAAATTGACTGAGACCTAAAAAAATGATTTGGAGAAGAAGTCATATCAGAAATAGAAATGCACAGATAAAAACATCAAAGAGCCCTAACCAAAWAGCCTCAGTTTGAGGTGGCTGCCTTCAATATGAAGTCAACATCCTTGAAGATGGCGGCGATGGCGGCAGATGTATGTAGCTGTGCAGTATCGCTGCGGGAAAATACATCCAATTTGGCTTTACTGGCATCTGC
>NW_013952580.1:421721-425246 GCF_001266775.1 Austrofundulus limnaeus | reverse complement strand
CTGCCATCCTGAAATTTGGTATGCTTGTTTGTCTTTGTGTCTATGGTGTTTAATGATGTGATTGTGATGCTGTAATTCTGAGTGTTTTTTTGTGCTGCAGAACAGGAACCAGCTGTAAAACAGCAATTATGCTGAGTCAGGCTTGATTTTCAATAATCTTTTCCTGGTAAATCAATAAATCAAATCAAATCAATCGTTTAACGAGTCAAAGAAGACGCTAACGCTCTGAACTTGTTTAAACTAATTACAGCTTTTAGAACGTTTCAGTGGATGTGTTTGAAAGCAGAGAAAAAAAACATCAAAAGATTTTATTTTTTTCAGGGGGTAGATGAAGGAAAAAAGTATTCCGTTGAAATAAATTACTCAGTTTCTACTCTCATTTCTCATRTATTGAAACTGAACTGGGCTGCAGTGAGCCTTCACCATAGTTGCACATGATAGCTCATCTGTTTGCTCCTGATTGGAGCAATGCCTATTAGACGGGCCTGCAAAGTCCAAGGACAGGCTGAGAGGGCAGATGGAGCCGAGGTGATGTATTATGTATGGGTAAAAATCACTCTCTGGTGGGCCAGATGAGGCTGTGGGAGGAGAGGAACAGACTGACCCGGCCAAACCCATCACACATTGACACCCCCTGCATCACTCCACCCCCCTTTACCCTCAGTCCTCTGAGACTGCACGCAGCCTCCTCGATGCACTCTTCCATGACCCTGGGCTCGAGTCCAGCACTATTGGCTAATACATGTGGAAGTCAGTCATTCGTTTTGAAATATTAATCTGGAAAAGATCAGCATTTAAGTCAATAAAGCAGAAGGGAGGTGATTATGGTCACTGTTGCTGCAGAACAGTGTTGGTAGGGTTAATTCAGCACTTATCATTGTAATTATGTTCCATGGCCAAAAACATACTCAAAAACACTAGACTGGCTACTTGTTCATATTTAGAAGACACACTATAGTAGTTTTTGTTAAAGGGGACATATGCAAAATCCATTTTTTAGTCGGTCGGTAAACTCATTTTGTTGTGTACTTGGACACTAGAAGGGCATACAATTAGAATTTAGTTTCTCCCAGTGCTGTGTTGATACATTTATATTCTATAGGTCATAGTTTTCAACCTGTTCTGCTTTCTTTATTTTCTATGACATTCTGGAACTATTACATCAAATTATTTGTGATAGACTTACCAACTACAATTTAGTCATCATTCTCCTCTGGTTCTGGTTCTGTCTCCACACTCTGGATGGACAAGTCTTCCCTTGTTGACATATTTTAATTAATTTAAGGGGAAAAACTTTCTGTGCTGCTATGTAGTATGTACTCTCAAAGTACAATGGATTGCCCTRGAAGCTGGAAAATAGTACAAAGGGCCTTGTTTGGATTTAAAGAAACAGCCTCAAAACGAGTTGATCTGACTCCTCAGAAAACAGGTGAATGAGGGGCTTGTGGAGCTACGATAACGAGGAATTTATACCAAACCATTGCAGTTGGGCTTGTCAAGTTTCATATAGATCCCAGCTGAATGATTTAAACGTGAAAAAGAYGGATTTAAAAGCATGACATGTCTCCCTTAAACCAAGGAAAAATCTTGAATAATGAATGGAAACTCCATTAGCACGCTGAGAGTACAGTCATCTACCAAGGCCAGTGCCCAGTTTCAGGGAACACAATCTGAACCAAAATGTAATTAATGTTTCCTCTCCACTGAGTTTCATAAAATTTGGTCTGGTCATTTTTGGGTAAGCTTGACAACAAKCCTCAAGTGAGAAATAATATTGTAACCCTGTCACTGAGAAATCACAGTTTTTACACATTACTGTTGTACTGTATTGATTCTGTAACAACAAGCAAGGCTAACATAATTGATCCAGTCTGTACACGTTAAAAATATATTTTTTAACGGCTGGCTTAGTCTGTTTAATTTGCTGCAAGCCTTATTGATATTCTTTATTGTTCATATCTTTAAAACTTGAGGTAAATAAGAGCATTTGTCAGAAATAATTGTTCAGCTGGAGGTCCGCTTTCTCTTTTTTTACCGTTTTTCTGCAGGAGTGACGGACATGTCTGCAGCTCTCCACTGATGATTAAAGTGGAGTGGAGGTTCCAGGGGTTCAGACAGATCTTATTTATCAGTGTCTTTGCTCAGTCACTCTCAAAGTCACCTTTACTGGCCTCTAAACTGCATTTGCACACCCGTAGGCCCAAACCTTTTTCTTCCCCTCCTCCAACTCCCCTCTCTTCCTAATTCCCAACCAGTGCTGAGTGACAGCTCATCTAATGTAGTCACAGCTGAGTACAGCATGGAGAAGGGAATTAGAGGGAGGGTCGGTGGAAAGAGCTCAGCAGCCTATCTCCTCTCAGCTTGTCTGCAGGATACGCACCAGATGGGCCTTTGGTGTAAAGGAGAAGGATCCACATGGAGCAGCTCCGCAGTGAGCCGAGTCCTGAAGGACAAAAGCAGCATCTATACGCTCTGCTGTTGAGTCATGATGCTTCAGCTGAAGAAGGCGAGGGCAGTTTAGATCAACTAAAAGGTTTGAAATGGGTCATCAATGACCTTATCCTACGTGTTTACAAGGCATTTAGAGTCCGAAAGTAGAAATTTATCAAAATCAACTGACTACAGCTTTAATTATTAAAGGCCTAGCTCTCCTTGAAGGAATGCAAATCACCTGTTTGCTTTCACATTTAAACTATTACCTCATGATGAGAAATCACAGAGTTAGCCATTTTGGTCAAACCGTGCMCGATCTCACACAAAAATGCACGATTTCACACAGTCAGTTAATGCTTCGAGTATATGAAGGACTCTCAGCTAACGCCACGTCAGATTTTCTTTTGATAACTTTAAAACTCAGTTGTAGCCATCTTTGTATASTTGCTGCAGCTGATTAACTGTAGACACCCTGTTAAACTGAGTGACTACAAGTTATTCTTTTGTAGATGTAGATGCAGGTAAGTTACTAACTTCTGATAACTATTKGACAGAACATAACTTCAAAAAATGACCAGATTATCTCTTTTAGACTCTTGTTGTGCTCGTATCACCATATAGATTGTGACAATCTCACAGCAAAGTATCGCATAAATCACAGAACAAACTTTAATGAAAGTTTTAAAAAGTTATCATTAAGTGAACCACTGATTAATCTTTCGAGTCAACTCAGTTCAAGATGGCCACGACATCTAATTGATTTTAGCCAACCCAAAGAAAATGGTTAAACCTCAGTGAATTTTACAGATATTGAGATTTTAGTACAAGCTGAGATATTCACAACACATACTCTGAGCAATAACAGATCATGCATGATATTGCCTTATTGCATTATTTATATAGTGTTGTTATCAAAGTTTAATCCAAATGACTATGACTTGGTCATTTCTCAACATAATATGATTTTAGTTCAAGATTCAGAAATGCTATACCTTTATTTTCCACTTATTTTAGATACATCCAAATAAGGACAATGAAACAATTTAAATAAAAAAAATGTTCTTACCCATCTATTATGTTAAAGCCTTTTCA
>NW_013952580.1:407731-415770 GCF_001266775.1 Austrofundulus limnaeus | reverse complement strand
ATATAATCTTCATTGACACATCTGCTGCTTAATATTCCACAGAGCCTCTGGATCTGCGAAAACAAAATGGCGAGAAATACCTACTGATTCTGTTGGCTGATGACACATTATCTGCAAAATGGCAAAAAAAGAAAGGAAAAAAAGACGGATGTTTGAATGAGAATGGCGGCTGACAGAATACCTCAGGAAAGCTAAATGACCTGACAGACTCTTGGCAACCTGTTTTTGAGAGGAAGAAAAATGAAGGAAAAAGATAAAGTTAAAAAAATGGGAAAAAAAAAAAAGAATTAAGGAGCGTTCAGGGTCAGTCCACAGTCACTCAATAGTCTGTGCATGTCTCATGTCTGTGCATGCCGCTGATTTTTAATGGGCTTTCAGACTATAACACACTTTGCTTCAGAGACGATGTGGACAGAGAATCAACACAAAGTAGATACACTATCTCTCTGTGTGGTAAATGTTCTGTTTTTTATGCTTTGATACACCTACTTATAAAAAATAGCTAAATACGGAGCAAACCTGCTAAACGTCGCCACTTCTATTTGACATCCGATAAACCGCAGCTTGTGCAGCACAAAATTAATTGGGATAGAAATGGCATGGTGACAAATTAATATAACAAGCACACGTGTATAAAATCACAAACAACTCAATCACACATTGTCACCAGAGCAGGATACATCTTCCCTTTGCTAATTAGAGCTCTTAACAATCCAGACCCTCATCTCCTCMTCCTCCTCTTTCCCATCAAAGGTTATATGAAGCAATCAGCCATACCAAGAGTGTAACAAGAAGAGAAAACTGAGGACAAAACGAGAATATCATGACCTCATCAGCTTTCTTTTACACATTATAATAAGGACTAAGCTCATTTGTTTATTAAAAAAAGTTGTCACACAAATCTGTCCACAACTCTTCAAAGGCTCTTTCGGCTTCTTACCAGAGGGAAAATTGAATCTGAAAATCTATGTTTTAATGCAGTGGGGTCACCTGATTAAAAATTACATGAATAAAAAGCCAAACTTTTTTTCTTCTTTTGTTGTTGTGGGTGAAGGGGAAAGTCAAAGTTAACTGTAAGAATGTAAGAATGTTTTCCAGAACAATAGATTGTTCTTTGAGAGTGGCAACAGACTCTGTTGAAGTGTAACCTTGTTGTTTCACCTCCCCCCATTGCAGTCAATATTTCATCTCATCCGAGGCCCTTTGAAAGAAAAGCTCGGGAACGGCATTCGATATCTTCACAAACAACTCGCGCTGGTGCAAAAATGAAGCACGAGATGGATGCTTAGAATTCAAGTCGGCAGGTTGTCGAGGCGCACGAGGCTTTTTCTGCCGTTCGCTTCACACATAAAACTATCTCACTGACCTTTGTTCTTCAAAAATCACATTATTTACATTTATCTGATTAAGCAATTTATCTGATTAAGCGTAGCTTCTCTCAAGCTTTTTTTTAAACCTATGAACAAGTAAACTCTTTAAAATGGGTTTAAGTCAGAACAGTAAAACTTTCCATAAAACTAAAATTTATATTTTTAAGTTCTTTTAGATATAAAGAAAATCCAATATTGTGATCACACGTACAGAAAAAATAACTCAAGCTAATACTTGGTATTGTTAAGTATGCAAATGTGATACTTGTACTCAGTTTTTTTATGTATAGCATTGGTGCATTGGTGAGTGATTCTCAGTTTTATTGTTATTTTATTTTAACATTATTTAACCAGGCAAGTCCCRTTGAGATCTCAGATCTCTTTTTCAAGGAAGGCCTGGGCCTGAAGGCAACCTATTGTACATGTTTTTGGGGGTGGAGGAAACCGGAGTACCTGGAGAAAACCCACCCAAGCACAAGAAGAACATGATAACTCCGCACAGAAAGACCCCAGGTCCGGACCGGGGATSGAATCCAGGACCTTCTTGCTGTGAGGCGTTGGTGCTAACCACTGAGCACTTATAATAAAATAAGGTGTGGAAAACAGGTTTAGTTATGAAATTCAAAATAAAGAGTAAAAAAAACGATTACCAGTGCGCATAATGTTGGACTAAAACACAGATATTTTTGTATGACTTTGGAGAAAAATATTAAACTATCAGCTGGTGAGGGCATGCAAATAGTTCAGTTTTATCTTGACATTTCTCAGAGAATATTCTTGAATACGAAATCTGATCCAGTGATTGGTCCATGCTGGGGGTTTTGTAACGACGTCATCCAGGATCAGCTTTGCGGCACAGGAAAGTGTCGTAAATCAGCTCTAAGACTGACACTTATGAATGACTTACATTTTACTTAAAGTGAGGAGAAGTGACTTTTAGGCTCAGCTTTTAGCTAAGATTTTTTTTACACTTAAGTCCATTTTTAACAGCATTCTTAAGAGTAATTCTAAGAAGTTTGATAAATGTGGGCCCAGAAGTGTATTTGTAATTGGAAATTTGCTGAAGTTAACCTATTTTATTTATTTTTACTATTTTGCTAATAAAAACTGCACAAGTTGGAGTCAAAACTGTTGTGTACCTGAGCATCAACCAGGAGGTGCCTCATCAGGTTCATGGACTTCTGCAGAGTCTCTTTCTCTGGAGGAGCATAGGCCTGCTCCTCCTGCTCCAGGGACTTGGGACCCGACACCATGAAGCTCGCGATCTGGTCGTTCAAACTGTTCAAAGACTGCACAGCTGTCGGAGAGACAAAAATAAGATCATATGAGCTTAAAATCTGTCTTAAAAACTCACTTTTTTTACATTGGCTTTTAATTCAAGGTTAGTTTGAGCTACCTCTGKAATTTGTAATTTGTGTCTTTTTATTTGTTTTCAGCTTGTTATTAGTTTTATTGTATTGTGTCTGTGAAGCACTTTGGCCAACACTGTTGTTTCTAAATGTGCTATGTAAATCAGAATCAGAATACTTTAATGATCCCCGGGGGGGATTGCAATTACTAAGTAAAGTGATGCTAAAGATGATGATGCAGGATGCAGAATACTTATTTATTTTGGTTTGTCTTCTATTTCTTTCACTATTTCACTGAGGAGGACGAGTGAAGCCAACACTCCRGTTTATAATTGTCACTTTCTCTGTCAACACCATCTCTGGTCCAGAATGTTCCACTGTGGCCCGCGAGTCATCCTGTTTTTGTTTTCCTGCTCTTACCCCTGTGTGTCCCTGGCAGACCTCTCCTTTCAGGTTTCCTCTCCAGTCAGGCTCCCACTTTAAAAACCAACCACCCCTACTGTACTTCCTCCATTGTGCACACACACAAACGCGCAGACTTCCTCAGCTCACTTCCCATTTACTTATCACTGACCCTCAATCTCTGCAGGGTCACCACAACTATTTCTGGCGGAAATTCTGGATGAATGAAACTGTGGAAGGAAATGTGATTTTCATATTTTCCTGCRTTTTAGCATAAATATCTTTTAAAATTTTCATGAGCTGCTGCACTAACCCCCTAATGTGTCATTATCTGTCTTTCTGCCTCTTTCCAGCATTTAAATTATTCCACAACCTGAAAATTACAGTGCTGTCGATTAGAAAAGGTGCACTGGGCATTGGTCCAAAGGTGTTTTATATGCAACCCATGTGCCATTAAATCTTGTACGTTTATCTAGAAGCCTCCACTGGCGCATTTCTGCCCAGATAAAGAAATACAACCTGTTTAATCCGAGAGAGTAGGAGGATTTTTAGGCCAAGCATCTGGAGAAGGTATTTTCAGGATGCAAATGCAAATAGAGAGAGCCTCTTTCAGACACAAACGCCTTTGCACCAAAAATAAATAAATAAAAAAAAGAGGAGAGCAGGAGAGCATAGATTAATGTGTTACATAACAACAAAATTCTTTCACCGTGGCTGACATTTCCAAGCAAACAAGCTTTGAGGAGAAAACTTGACAAGTCGGGATTAAAGGCAGCACAGATAAGAAAAGGAGCAGAGGCTGAAGAGGAAGACTGTGTCCCCCTGAGGTGAGACTTGAGCTGACATCAGAATAATAAATATGTGAACAGGGCGGTTGGTGCTTGAATTCAAATACTCCAGCCACTATAAAATCTCCTAATCCTGCCTTATATAAAAGATAAAATACATTAAAATACACTGATGGTTTGGCTTTTACTCTTTACAACTCCTGTTTAATTGCAGGTAATTGAATGCAAAAAAGCTTCCTTTTTTTCAGTTTCAGTGTGATTTTATTGAAATGATAATGACAACATGGTGTGTGTGTGTGTGTGTGTTTGCACTTTCAGTCAGTTCTTGAGATGTATATTTAACTGTGTGACCATAGTGCCCTCTACTGGACAAATAAATGTGTGCAGTTCAGATTCAAATACTTAAAAAACTGTAGGAAAAACACAAGCAAACTGCATACTGAAACTAGAGAATTTGCRTTTCCAAGAAAATGCAGTGTGAATATTTCTTGTTGAAAYATTTTTGCTGGAAGTTGCTGAAGTCAATTCAAGTAAAAGTAGCTAAAATGTGTAAAAATATGCTAAAAGTAGCAGAATAGCGGCTGAAAGGAGCAGAATGTTATCTGAAAAAGCAAAAGAAAAGAAAACTGATTTAGCCAAAAGGCAGCTAAAGGAAACTCGGAAAGTTAGGGAGGATCAAAACTGTTTAAAAATAAAAAAGAACTTTAACATAATTAGCATAGTCTTTGATGCTAATATTTGAAACTCAAATTGCTTTAAACATCATCACATGACCTAAAAACATAATTTAATTAAAGATCAAGCACTTGTTTCATGCCAGAGTTTAATCTCGTAGATGTTAAAGTTATAACTATTTTGGTCAAACTTTGCATAACATTTTATGCAATCTTGTGCAATATTAGGAGCTCTGACAAGGTTGTTCTGTTAACGTGATTGTTTGAAGTCCTGTGCAGTTGTACCCATTTAAAGCATAATAATTGTCAAACTGAAATGATGATGAAATCTCAGTTATTTTATTACTAAACAGAAATCAAAAGGCTTCAAAGCCTCTAATGTCGACACTTTAAACAGTATGAACACTATCTGTGGAGTAAACAAGCATTGATGAAGTTTAGATCCATAATCATTGATCATGAAAGCTACACTCCACGCTGGAATCAATACGAGCGTTTTGTTGCTATAAAGTGGCTCCTTACATGCGGTAACCCTTAAYCTGCATATCGAACGCACTGCCTGTCAATACTGTGATCATTAGGCCTCTTAAAGCAGCAGGTTACAGATGGTTCAGGAGTATCACTGCAATAACAGTAAAATAAAACACTAAATCAATAGGTGTGTCTAAAGAAAGCATATTAAAGTGGGAATCTTCACACACTTTATAAAGAACATTTCTCTCATCTTGACTCTCAGCCATAAACTAAACACTGCATATGGCATTATATTAAACTAACCCATGGCATAGGCAGTATAGGCAAATGCTAAGGGTGCCATCCATCTAAGGGAATATTTTCTAACTTTTTGTCAGAGTAAAGTTGATTTAGTCTGTAGAATAATCACTCATTACTCAGGTTTATGAAGGTAACTCGTTCTGTGGGTTGTCACTACATGAAATATGTGGTGTTTTGGGATAAAAGTATCATATGATGCCGTCAAGAGGTCCTCAATGTGGTTTATAGACATTATAAATACAGAAGTAACAGTTATGATCTTATAAACTTCCAGTTAAAATCTGGTTTTCAGTGTTCTGCTTTCATTATGTAAATCCAAATGTCAGCAGGCATGAAGTAGACTTCTGGTTCAAATTAATCATATTGTTGACTAATTGAATTGGACAACCTGGTTTCTAAAGATAAAAAAAGATAATATCAAAGACAAAACTATTTAATTTGGTATGTGTAAATGTTAACTGGCTGTGAGATTTTAAAAATTGCATGAGGGGGTAGCACCTAAATTCTTGCCTAGTGTACCAAATTGGCTGATTGTCCAATTTAGATGATACAAGGTAGTTCTTTGGAGAGCACAGTTAAATGTTGCTTTTATTGAGCTAATTATCACCAGCCACAAAAAAACATTTAAAATTTAAACTTAATTTAAATTTAAACAAAAYAATTAGGTCTGACCAAGTTATCAAGATACTGCTGCAAAACACACCAAACAATACTAACTGTCTTTCTGTGTCTTCATCTGACACCTGAAATTATTATTTTTTCCTGCAGCTTCCTTTCAGCAAAATATGAAAGTGACAAAAGTGAGGCTGAGGTAGGGAGGCAGGAGGGGAAAAAAAGGATGTAAATGCAAGAAAGTCATTTCACCTTGCTGCTCACAATTTTTTTCCCGTCTCATTTATTTTCTTTTCGTGTCTCAGCAGCTCTGGAAAAACCTCAAAGTGCCTAACACGTCCTCCCATAAAGCAGAAACAGTGGCATCCTATCCGACCTTTATCTGTTCAGAGAACTCTGGGTGCCGGGGGAAATAAAGTCACCGAAAATAAAGAAGCGTCTGAAAGAATATATGCAGCAAATTCAACAGGATAAGGTGTGGCAGCAGGGCAAAACCTGAGTTGAAAAGGAAGTTATTTCATGCAAATTGTTCACAGTGCATGTGAAATCTTGGAGAAACTTTGAGAAATCTGGAGAGTCCGAGGGGCTAAAATCCATTTCTGGGGCTGGTCTAAGAACAGATTTACATTTGTTGCCATCTGCAGTGCACGAGAACTGACACAAGTGGGAAAAAGTCATTATTCATAGTTCTGTTTGAACAGTTTCTTTGGTCTGACGTGAGACAATTTACATCCCAAAGTGATCAAATATTTCAGAACCATGTGAAGGACAATCTTTATGTGTCAATCTTTCAGTGCCACTGAATCTATCAGGCACTATCCATTTTTTGCCCTTAAATGCATTTTGTTGTGAACAGCAGAGGTAGTACCAAGTCATTGTTTTCCAAGTCTCAAATAAGTCTCGAGAATTTATCCTCAAGTACAAAATCAAGTCTCAAGCAAAGACAGTCAAGTCAGAGTCAAGCACCAAGTCTGAAACTTGGAATTTCAAGTCCTTCTGAGTCTTAAAAAAAACATTGTTGCAGTTATGTGTCAAATGTAAATAATAGAGCATGTGTTCTTTTGTTGAATCTGTTAACTCAAATTCTGATGAAAYGTGCATTTTAAAATTGCAACTCTATATTGCATAGTTCAATTAAACTTAGCTATATTGTTTGTTTTTTAAATATCTGGTTAATTTGATTTGCTGTACTGCGGCTGACAGAGTGTRAAAAAGAGACAAACTGTCTGCCTTTGTTAATAATGAATGAGTGAAATGAATTAATGTGTCCTACTCYAGAAATAATATGCATTAAAGTTTAGATTTTGGGTAAAATATCAAGTCTTTTTAAGTAAACAGGTTCAAGGCAGAACAACAGCTCAGTGGTTACGCCTCACAGCAAGAAGGTCCTGGGTTCGATCCCTGGTTCGGACCTGGGGTCTTTCTGTGCTTAGTTTGCATGTTCTCTTCGTGCTTGTGTGGATTTTGTCTGGGTATGCTGATTTACCCCACCCCACAAAAACATGTACAATAGGTTGTCTTCAGGCCCAGGCCTCCCTTGAAAAAGAGATCTGCGATCTCAACGGGACTTGCCTGGTTAAATAACAGTAAAAAAAAAATAAAGTCCAATTGGAGTCCCAAGTCATTGGTGTAAAAGTCCAAGTCAAGTAAAAAGTCTGATYATTTTTGTCATGTCAACTCTAAAGTCATAATAATGACTAACTCAAGTCCAAGTCATGTGACTCAAGCCCCCACCTCTGACGAGTGCAGAAAAGTTGTATTTAGTTTCTCTTGATGCTGTGTGTCTTTTTATCTGTTTAGGTCATATTTTATATCCCATTCCGTTTACTTTATTTTCTATGAAATTTGTAAATAAAGGGTTTCTACATTGTTATTTAGGTGTAAACCTCTCTAACTACAATGGACCGCTCTGGAAGCTGGAGGGGGGCGGGGCATAAAGCCTTGTTTGGATTTAAAGAGACGGCGTCAGAATGAGTTGATCTGAGATACTCAGAAAAGGGGTGAAAGAGGGGCTTGTGAAGTTACAGTAAGGAGGAATTCAGACCAGAGCATTGCAGTTCCACTTTATAT
>NW_013952580.1:404931-407606 GCF_001266775.1 Austrofundulus limnaeus | reverse complement strand
AAAAACACTTTAAAATGATTTTCTTCTTATAAGTGTAAAAAATAAAATCAAAGACAAAGAAAATAAACAATAGAAAAGTTTTTTTTTCACCAGGGTGACCCCTACAACTGTATATGAATAAAGTTGGATATTTAACAGTTAGTTATTTAAAAAAGGGGTTATTAAATATTCTAAATCTAAAAAAATCAGACATTATTAGCAGCAAAAGCAACGCTGGGAAGCAATTTCATAATAAATTCATCTCAGATAACACTGAGTTACAGCCTTATTACATAGTAAACATTAACAAAAAATTTATTTGTGGGGAATATGCTGCTTATAATTAAATAACAAAGTAATAAAAACCAAATGTCACTGGAGAGATTTTAGCATTTGAGAGTAAACTACACATTCGGGTGCATGCGTTGAATATGCATGTGCAAATGTGCTAATGCCAACTCTCTTACAGTCCTCACATTTCCATGCTGATGAAGAAACAGAGATGGCGCAAACAATGAGGAGCCTGCTTTACTGGCTTGGTGGAGCTGAACCCCGGGGGTTCTGCAGCTGTGAATCAGAGAGCCGAACTCTCATCTCTGCAGAGCTCATTAAACCCCACTAATCATATCTGTTACTGCTGTACTGGGTGGAATAAAAGCAAATGAGCAGATATGGGCTGTGCTTTTCCTGGAGGTGCCGAGCCGTGCACTTCAAACCGTTGAGTGCGCTCACATGTGGGTGTTTTTATGTGCGAGAGTGTAKGTTTTTAAAAGACAAATCTGGCACCGGTTCGCCATTTCTGCCCATTTCTCCCTCCAGCCGAGAAAACAGCCTCCTTTATATTTCCCCTTCTTTTATTGAGGCTTTATTTCATCTCATCCGGTCCTCATTGCTTTTGTGCTTCACTTGTTAAAACATCTTCATCTGATATATGAATAGATTACAGACAGTGTCTGTGTTACCCTCCATTTCAGCACAAGAGAGACCAGAGCAGAACAATCAAAACAGAGTCTGCTACAAAGACAGCAACAATGTTTTTGCATTTGTTCTGGGAGTATGTATCCTCTTGTAATGTGGTTTCATAAATCTGTAGGTCACAAACAAACTCGTGCCTTAAAGGAAGACGTTTATTCTGCTTGTGTTCGTCGTTGGTCGCAGCTGAATCAAAGCTTTGCAGAAACAAACAGAAATGAACACAGAACTCAGTGCCAAGCAGATTAGGCTGTTATATGAACTCATACCAAATTCTGAAGCTTTTATGGAGTGCTCTCAGTTAGGGGGTGGTCTGACTGTGTACTCTTCAAAACACATCTCATAAGTACTTTATCTGTCAAAGTCTGGATCTAGGACAAGCATCTAGAGGCCACAAATCTTTGTCTGAGCATACGTGGGGAAAAAAAAGGAAAGAAAAGATGTTCATCTGTTTGTTGTTTATGATTCAAGTGTGAATCCTGGGGGATAAAACTCTAACCTGTTAGAAACTGTTCAACTTTATGAACATCTACAGTGATATTAAAGTATGTTTTAGGATTTTGTTTTGCTGTCAAGTGTCAAAAACTTCTCATGTTGATTTCATTTTTTTATTATATGAAAGTCAAACTTCAGACAAAAATATTTTTATTCACATCTGCATGGATCTGCTGGCAAAATGTCTCACAAACTAAATCAGTTTTAAAAACTACAATTCTTTGAATCAGTTCGTTTTTTAGATATAGATTTAAAATGTGGTGTGGTGGCAGCTGAGACTGACACCAGACAAATAATCTGAGCTTTTGCAGATTTCACTTGAACTTTGTTTATGGTTTTGCCAATACCTATTTGGAGTAAACTTTGTTAGCAAAAGATCTCATGAAAACTGCAGCTTTTAATGAAACTTTCAGGTAATACTTAATGAAACTGACCTAATCAACTTTTAGCGCGAACTCAATTCAAATGATCATACAGATTTGCACGACTCGGCTCAATTTTACGAATTGGAATTATATTGGCAGATAATTATTATTAACAAAAACTCTCTTTCATAAATATTTTCTGACAAGCACGTTTATTACAGTCCAAATGGAATGTCAAGTGTGCTCAGGTAACACTTGTTTATGGAAATAAAATGTGATTCGAATGATTTCAAAGCAGCAGCTCAGGAAAACTGCTATTTTTCTATCTCGTTTGATGTTTTTCCAAAGGCACGTTGAAGAAGAAYGTGTGTCTCTGCAGACAGATCTCCCGGGAAATCATGCAGTAAGTAGCAAAACAAAAAAAGGGGGAAATTGTGTTTGTGCAGATAAGCATAAAATCTGTATGTTAATCTTTTTTGTGACGCCCGACACCACTTTCAAATAATACGTTTCAGCAGGTCATGGGGTTTTCTTTTGCTAAAGGACGTCATAGGCTGTTTTTCACTCTGGTCAAGACACTCAGGAGCAGGTAGTTAAGGAAAACATGTTTTACTGCATGCTGGATCACGACAAGATTATTTTCTTAACTTTAGTCAGGTGAATTATAAAAACTTAACAAGTATAAAAATGTCATTAAATGGCAACTGGAGGCACAAGGAGAGTGGAAATGACAACCAAAAATGTTAATTCCAAGTAAATAAAAGCTTTAGAATATTTTTATTGATTCATTTTTATGCCCAAGAGCAACAACTAAGCAAGTAAAACAAATGTGTTTGGGACACAAACCAGTCAACTCATTTATAT
>NW_013952580.1:397081-404832 GCF_001266775.1 Austrofundulus limnaeus | reverse complement strand
TATATATATATATGGTTCTGTTTAAATGATTGGATTTGGTGGCTGAAGTGGAAACATAATCATTCTGGTTCAAGGTGATGAAAGCAGAGAAGTAGTGTTGGTTATTACATTTAAGCTCCACACTAGAAACCAAATGACCTGAAAAATAACAGATGTATTATCAGTTCTACAGCACCAGGTCAAAGCTGTCCCCTAATGAACAGATAATAAATATTGAATTGAATCAATGCCTGGTTGAAGACTTTTGTTTTTTCAAATAGAATTTTCCAGAGGGGTTAGCAAAACAGAGTTTCTTTTCTTTTTAATTACAGATGCCAGAAAGTTTCAGAATGACCAAATAATGCCGTCACATCTTTAGTTTAGCTGCATTTTAAAAAGAATATTTAGCTGCACTGACATGATAAGGCTGCTATAAATTATTATATAACAACGCTGTGATCACTCATTTGTTTCTCGGTGTGTTTTCTCCTGAATAGCGTCCCAGACCATGAAGTGAACTCTTACAGACAAGAATGAGCGTTCACAGCTTGACCACACTTTGGCATCAGAACGTTCTGCAGCCTGCTGTGTGGTYCTGTCCTAACACCTCAAACACAGTGAGATTACTCCCGGAGGCAGTTGGCCCTCTAATAATTAAAGTGGACAGCTTTTGAATAACATATCCAGAGATTGAAACATGCATTTCTAACCTCAGCTTGATCGCATCATCTTGTTTTTTTCTCTGATGGTTTTACAAAGAAGAACTATTAATTGAGTCCTCATTTGTCGAGAGTTTCATTTTCAACTCTTAATGCTTTCCTCAGTTTAATAGGGGAATGCAACGATCTCACTCTTCAGTGAAGCAGGGTTTGTGTTGTTTTCATAAATTGTAGTGATGAGCTTCTACGATAAAGATGCCTGCTTCCTTTCCGTTTCGTGCACGTCAACTGAGCTCATTCCTTGCTTGAAGAATTGTTGTCACAAAGTACAAAACGCGTATTCCCCATGTCACGATGCTCAACCGCCCCACCTCAAACATGCAACACTTGTTCTCTAATCCTGTATGTGTTTAGGATTAAGGCCTAAGCTTTTATCACCCATCAATGATCTCTCGTCTCACAGAGGAAAGCTCAGCACAGATGGATCATCTAGATGGGAGAGCACAGGTGCCCGAAGTGAGGATTTGGAAAGTGAAGGATTTCAGACTAGGACTGACGTGACTAGCAGAAGAATCTTGCAGCTGCTGACGCACCATCCACCTGCAGCTGAAGATTAAAAAAAAAACAGAAAGCCAACAAGAAACTCCAGCGATTTCAGAGCAGAGGAACATGAAGTGTTTGGTTTTAATGTAAGCAACTTTAGTGTTTGGTGTGAATTACATTGAACCTGACATTTAGCTGGATTCCAAAGGTGATTAAATTAAAACAGAGATAAATCTCTCACATAAATTTAAATGATTTTATTATGTAACAATAGGAGGAGCAAAACCTGGCATATAAAGTAATTCTTTTATGTACACTTCTCCTTCAAGCTATAATTTAGCACATTATGGGAAAAAAATATTTTGTTTTATAGGTAAAGCTTAATTTTTTACTTGTAATTTAATATTCCCAAAATGTTACCTCAACCACCGCTGAGAGATGTTTCACTGAAGAGGAAATAAATACAATTAAGTATTTAGGTTTTATTCGATTAGATAAAACAGCTATAACTGGTATTATACTGAAATTAATTCTCAGTTCAGAAGCTGCGCCTCCCTCCCTGTTAGCTCACATCCAGCCCAGCAGCTGCTGAGCAACACTACRGGCTGAGAACATAATCACAGAACCACTGAAAGCCCACAGGTAGTTTTTTACACCWGTTGGTTGCTGATCTCAACAGAAATTGAATCACTGTAGCTGCAGTGAGCTTTGCAGGAATGTAGCATGCCCTATAGTGTAGTGAAGAAATCGACCCAACACACCGGGTCCAAAACATTACAGTTGCCAAAAGTTTGAAAACATATCAAATTAATGCAATCATTCATTAAATAATATAAAAATTGCTAAAAAAAAAAAAAAAAAGAGGACAAAAATCATTAGATTTATGTTGAATTTATTGACACTTTCTGATGCTGGATGCGCTGAATTCATCTTTAAAGCCATGAGAGGCTCTATAGTTTCTATTATGAACTTGTTAAAAGTTTCTTTCACACACAACTGGAATCAATTTATTGATAGAAACAGTTGTGAAGAAACACAAACTCCTGTTTCTCCTCTATTTCATTCATTTCTGGAGAGTCTTGATCTCAGAGTTGAACCACAGCACAGAAGGCTGTAAACACCAGGTAACGACTAACACCTAAACTTTAGGTCCTAAAGCCTTTATTAAACTGTTTGCTTTAAACAAAAGACTGATCAGGTTGAAGTCAAAGAAGATGTGTGTTTTAAATACAGGCAAGTTCATCGTCTCTGCAGCGGTACAGTCATCTTGATTGTTTTTATTGGAGTTGAAGAGAAGTACAAAAAGATTCACAAACTGACACCTGCATGGTGCACAAAGGGACATTATTTGTTATTGTAAGGGTATATTAAGGCTTTATAATATTGTTTTCATCAGACATGTTGTCTCTTTTATGGCGTTCACTGTCCTCGAGATAAAAAGGAGGAAACTTTAAATTCTGGATCAGTGGCCCTTCTGACTAGAACATTGAAGAAAAACACCATAAAAATTTTAAAGTCACACCACTTGTCTTCAGAGTGACTCCATGGGAAGTCAGTCTGAGCAAACACCCAAACTTGTTATCAGACAGGGAAAGAAATGAGTTGGAGAAGTTGCAACAAACCAGAATCTACTGTAGACTGGAGATTCCCAGTTCTAAGAAACGAACCAGCAAAAAGGAGGATGAATTGTACATTTTTCAGAATATGTCAGGACTTTTTTTAAGAGTTATGAATAAAACTGTAGAGTAGATGTCTGACTGTTTTAAGAACAGTCCTCTAGACAACTTGACAGAAACCTTTGTTTCTCCACTCAAACTTTCCTTCAGACTTATTCAAATATACTGTGTATTTGTACAATTCATGCTGATCGGTTGGTCGGTGGGGGGGACAGATGGACAAAGCAGTTATCTTTATTTTTCACATGACTTGAGAGACATTTATCTCCCAGAGTTATGTGTTTTTTTTATCTCTTTTGAAGAAAGCTCAGCCTGCTGGTGCAGATGGATGATTTGTATTCATCTGTGATTAACCTGTCAATAATAGGCTAGGTCAAAATGAACATCACAGCAAATTATATAATAAGTACCTAGCAATCTATATCTCTGTTTTATGGTTTTATAGTAGTAGCATTTAGACTTTTCCCAAACCAAAAAGCTACACAGCTACATGAATAATGTTTGAGCTATTGCATTGAAGCTTCTGTACAATCATTGTATTCCTAAAAATATTGCATATTTGTGATTTTTTTATACTTGAAGTTCCAAATAAAGAATATAGTCAAGCAAAAATCCACTTACTGAGAGAAAGTACAATTCAGCATAACAGTAAAATGCAGCCAGGACCCTGCAGGGCCCAAACATGATGACTTATAAATTCAACAAAATGTTCAACAAAATGTATTTCTCCAGTCTTCAGAAAGGTTTTAAGGTTTAATTTTTTTTTCCCTTGAAAGTGTGTGCATCACAAAGAATTGCAAAGACTGGAATATTTTTTGGGTTGGAATTGAACTTTTTGAATTTGATTTCTTAAGTTACAAAATGCTACTTTAATGCCTATCAACATGAGTAAAAATAAAACTGCCAAAGTCTCGTGTAAAAGTTTATTTTTGTCCCTCAGCATTTTCCATCAAAAACAATACAGGTACACTGAYGTAAAAAATTAAGATCTCTAAAAAAAGAAAAAAATACATTTGACACCTATGTCAAATATGTGCAAAACTAATCAAATTTCCTTAAAAAGAAATGTAAATTTTGTCCTACAACAAACTTCCTGCAACGTGACTCCTTCTGCATTTTTTCTAACTGCGGTGGAATAAAGCTAATCTCTCCGCTGCAGGAGAAGCAGCCGGGTAAAGAGGTGCGAGGAGTCTGTGAGTGTGCTGGAACCATAACATAAGTGGCAGAAGGAGAAGAATTAATCACTTCAAAGAAGACCAAAATATGTGCTACACCTGCAGTGGTCATGCATTAAAACTCCAAATCACATTCACCCTCCTGAGCACAGATTTAACAACCATTTACCAAGGGGTATTAAGAGGATTTTTAAGGGGATAGAGGCCAGATTTTTCTAAACAGAAAACCTGTTTCCTCCTCTAGTTGGCCCTGGAGGTTATAATCTCATAGGGAATGGAAATKGTCTTTCATTTTCTTCTGATTTTTCAGCAGCATTGTGTCCAGATGAAAGCTGAACTCATTTCATACTTCACTTTCTCAGCTGTCAGTTGCAATGTTTATTTTATGGTTTATAATTGGTTTCCATACGGGGCTGTGAGCTGAAGCAACGTGTCAGTTATTTTAAGCATTAGTAAGAAACGAATAATATTTGAAAGCACTTCACCTAAGGGTAGACACCAGCTTCAAACAGACCAAATCAAAATCAACAAACTGGAATACGCACAACCTAATTAGTGTTTGACATTAATCATGTTACATGCTGATTAATTTTCAAACTGATGGGGGGTGGAGGGGGTGGGGAGGGCCTGTTTGCGATTTAGGCCAAGAAATAATACGGGACATGAGTAAACAGAAGGCTATTGTTAAAATGTGGTAACAGCAGGGAGATGAGCTGAAACCCTAACAGAAAAAATATATGGATTTATCATGTGTTTTTCWCACCAACATGTGGGAAACTACACGTCAGCTGCTTGTTAACACGAATAGCTAATCCTCCATCTAGTTGTTCTGATGACTTGTTGATGTTCAAACCAAGCGTTAAAGTGTGAAAAAGAAAGACTTAGGTGACACTGAACCTGGCTTGGTTATTGGCTGCTGAGTTTGTTTGTTTGCTCAGATTTGATTTGTTTTATGTGGTTGTTCACAGTATCACTAAAACGCTCCACTATGGTTTATGCTTCAGTATGACATAAGGCAGCGGATCAGTATAGGAGTTTTAAATTTTAAAAGTTTTACAATTTTTAAGTCACACTCATCCAACTACAGGAGCTGCTGAGAGATTTCTGGTGACACCACGACAATGAACGCAACACAAATCACAGCACCAGTGGGGAATCGGAGACTCGTAGCAGGATTCCACCTGGCACTGTCACGTGAATTCAATTCATGAGAAAGAAGGGGAGGTGGGGGGATTCTGTCAAGTGTTTATTCTGCCAGAAAACCACCAGAAGGCTRTTAATATTCAAGTCTTGGGGCTTGTGCAACTCTTGTGGTATGAATTTTTACTCTGCAGGATTTTACACACAGGGACTCTGAGTGCAATGAAGGGTGACAGGCAAAGAAGGAGTAAAAAATCCTCACATAACTGCTGTTCTGATATCGTGGATCAGCACGGCTGTGGATTAATCCTCTAACAACTATGTAACAGTGCGTAACGTTACTAAAAATAGAATAAACACGCATCTCTTATACACACAGTTTGCAGCTTGCTCACTTTTTTTTGCCCCCCAATCATCAAGCACCACACCCCCACTCCTTCCTCCCCACCCCTGCTTTTCTCACACATCCAAAATCACAGCCTCGCAGCACAAGCTTCAAAGAGCATAGATAAGTTGGGTGTAGCGCAGGACTGACTGCAATTCATCACAACACATACTTGCCATGATAATGTCATTTTCACAAGGAGAGAGCAGCATTTAGGTTTAATTCAGCCAGAACCCTCACCTGGACTGATAGATGGATGTTTGAGGGGAAAAAACTTCAAAGTTTTGTTGCCTTTCTTTAAATATTCACTACATTAAGTAATAACTGTGGGAGTAAAGGTGCACAAAAAGGTTGTTTGGGGACTCGGAAAACAAAAGCCCATGAATAAATGTGTATATGTTTTTACTATGTGTTAAACTTCCCAAGTAAAAATCTGAATTTTTTGTTCAAAATCCTAAAATGTTGATTGTTTTAACAAACTATTTTTATCTGCAAAACAAATCTGACATTTCTGGTACTGAGATAGGACAAATAAAGGCTACACTTTCCCATTACATGGCAGTAACCTAAAGGGAAGCCATTAATTATTAATGAATGAAATAATGGTACAAGCCAGTGTTGTTCAGTACAATAACAAGCTTTTAAATGGGCTTCTGCTAAACATCAGACATGAAAAAAGTATTTAAATGAGCTGTGCAGATACAAGCATGTAATCACCAAAATCTATATCAAACTATGAGAAATTAAAATCCAGCTGGACGTTTTGTCGGCTGCAGCCACAGACTCCACCCCCCCACCCCACCCCCCGGCTTTAAGTAAAGCATAGTACTTAAAAAAAAATTCCCTCAAGAATATTCTGAAATATGTTGCCGTGCTGTGAGCTCCAATCCTGAGACATAAACAGGTTTTAAAGCCTTGTATAAACTGGCTGCAGAAATATTCATATGTTACAGATTGAAACAGAGTTTCAATTGTAGATAGATAGACAGATAGATAGATAGATAGATAGATAGATAGATAGATAGATAGATAGATAGATAGATAGATAGATAGATAGATAGATAGAGTTTACCATGAATTGTTGCCATCACCTTTAAGGTTGTAATTCTAGGATAAACTAACAGGATTGAGTCATTTATGTTTTAGTCAAACCTTGTAACTGACCTTATGAGTGTTTTCATGCAGTATTGTGAGATCTGCAAGAGCTTAAAGTATGTTTTGAGGAAGACACTCAGCTACTACCACAATAAACTTTCAGCTCAGTGTTTGTAAAATTGACTGCAACTGAACTTTAGTCCTTTCTGGATAAACTATTGTGAGAAGACGATTTCTTTCTTTTTTTGTGCGCAGGTGCATAGCAGAACCCAACTTTGCGGGTCACATGTCAATAAATATAAACAACGAGCTCACAAAACATTTATGAAAAATCTCATCTGTGATCCTTAAGGAAATTTTCACATGAATCAGTTTAGAACAAATACATTAAGTCTGTATAAGGGCATAATCGGACCAGTTGAATATGTAGGGGTTACAAGTTTATGTCACCAAACAAGTGAGAGCAGCTGCTTCATGCATTTCTAACTTTTTTTAACCATTAAAAGTTTTATTGAGCGACAGTGGCAACAGGAGGTAGGAGTTYGTCCTGTAATCGGTGGGTTGCCGGTTCAAACTCCCACTTCGTTCAAGACACTTCATCTGCCTTGCCAGCTTGTGGTGGTCAGAGGGCCTCACTTCTATCAGCCTRCCTGTGGCTACAATGTAGCTTACCACCATCAGTGTGTGAATGTGTGAATGACAGTAGTGTAAAGCMCGTTGGAGTCACTGGACTTGACAAATGCTTAAGTTTTAAAAGAAAAAAAAATGTGCAATGAGTAGCACTTAGAGTATATATAGTGAATGACTCTCAGCTACAACTACATCAAATCTTGGCACATTATTTGTTAAATTGACTGTTTCAGTACTGGACAAAAAAAATCTACTGTCAGATGTTTTTTAACCTCCTCGGTAATTTCCTCCTGTTGATGATGACTTTTCTTTCAGTCCTGTGGCGCGTGCAGTCAGAGTGAGATCAAAGAGATTATGGAAAGTGAGCTGCGATCCTGCAGAGCAGCCGCCTGCCTTCACACACACACACACACACACACACACACACACACACACACACACACACACACACACACACACACACACACAC
>NW_013952580.1:393622-396936 GCF_001266775.1 Austrofundulus limnaeus | reverse complement strand
CACACACACACACACACACACACACACACACACACACACACACACACACACACACACACACAGAACACACATGTTCACACCTGACATCCCTCTCACAGCCTATCAATGTCAACACACTGGCGCGCCACACCGCATTACTCCTGATTTACAGCCTTAATATGTGAGCAAAAACCTTTGAGGAAGCTGGAGCAAAATAAATAAAAAAAAAACTTATTGGTGCTTTTCAGGGTGACAGAATATCGATAAAAGGGGCAACAAAATTAAACAAACTGAAGGGCTGAATCAAACAGGAGCTGCTAAAGCAGGAAAAGATACAAATCCATTTCAAAAAGTGGGACACGCTCAACTGTTGCTTAAGTAAACACCTTCCTTACATAATGTTGATCTCAAATGACAGCACTGGTATCTATTAATAAAAAAAAAACACAATTCAAAAGATGTTTGCAAAGATCTATGAATATTAAGACTTACTGGCTTGCATGAGCTGACCCTGCCGCCCAAACACCTGGGAGAAAGGACTCCGGCTACAGGTGAGTGTCTCCTCCATGGTGGAGCTCCTGCTTCTTCTCTGAGCAAATAAAGTGCACCGAGGGTCAACCTCAACCTGCTCTCTCTGCTGACTGCTGATGTGTTTGTTCACGACCTCTCCTGCGCCTTTTCCCAGCGATGTCATTCACTTCGCCCCGTCAACTGACTGSTGATCAGTGGCTCCAGATCAGGAGCTGCTGCTGCTGCTGCTGCTTCTCCTCAGCTGATGGGAGATGTGTGCGTCGAGGCTGCGCTCTCTCAGCCTGCTCATTAGTGCTCCAGTGTGGCGCTGCTTCAGATGGCGAGCGCAGCATGAACAAAGCAAGAGAGAGGGATAGAGCAATGAGCAGAAGAGGAGCCTGCTGCAGAGAGAAGATGCACACTCTACCCCTTAATAGAGGGAGAGCAGAGATAACTGTGTGTGTATGGAAATGTGTGTGTGTGCAGAACCATCATCACACAGCTTCTAGAAGTGCTTTGCTCTTTTTGTCTCTCCCCACAACTCCTCTGTGATGACATGAAAAGCAGCATTGTCTGTGTCTTGGAGAAACAAATTGAGCAAGTTCAGAGAAATATGCAACCGAAAATTAATTCCAACATRTTCGGATTGGGTGCACACTGTATTATTGATCCTGAGTGCCACATGTCTAACTGCAAAGCAAATAGTGAAACTGAATTTCTTTTCTTTCCCCCTGTTCGTCCCTGCAGATCCATACTTGAGGATTATCTTCCAGAAATAGACAGAGAAAGCATCTCGTTCACATTCTGTCAGTTACATGCAGTTTTAATACCTTGGATTGCTTGTACAGGCACAATAAAAAAATTCTTTCACATAGCTATAGGTAAAACCCTGATTCTGAACAAAAACTGAAAAAAATTAAATAACAACTCAACCGTGGGCACAAAAATCAGTTTTAAAATAAAGGGGACCACAGGATCATTAAAAATGGATCCACATTTTTTATTAATGCCCTTGATACGATGTCTGTTCTGCTCCCGAACGAGCAGGAGGAGAAAAGAAAAGCTGTTCCAACAAAAATGTTGTAATCTAACATTTTACCACGATGATATACTGCTGCAAGGGATTAAGAGTAGCCATCCATGCAATGACGCTGGCATGTCTTCACCTGTTTCTAAACTAAGAAGCCCTTATATATGCAATTACTTCTATTGGGATTAAGAATCTGACAATACAGAGAGCTCCAGCCCGAGGCCGGCTCTACACTGGGGCAAGAGGGGGCAGTGCCCCCTCAGATGAATGCCCTGCCCCCTTAAATCAAATCTGCCAATAAATGGACAAGCTGTCTCTCATCTCTGCCTCCTCCGCGCCATGCTGTGTGCAGAGCAGACTGTCTGCAGGCAGCAAAGACCCACCTCCTCTGTAAACAACCAATCACTGTTTAGTATGCAAATGAGCTGAGCAGCAGCAATGTTCTATTTCGTGTAAGCTCCGCCCTCTAAGGCTATCGCAGATGGGTACCCCCGCGCGCGCTCGCGCATTCTGAAGAGCCAATAGTCTACGCCCACGTCATGTGGGCCCCACCTAGGTCCGTATAAAAGGGGAGGACGGACCTGTGCTCGGCTCCCCTTTTTTCTTCAGCTTTCGAGAGCAGTAGCTACGCAATTCGAACCTCAGCAGGATGCCCGGCCAAGCGAAGATTTGCCCCGTCTGCGATACTGGCTACATACTATCCACCGACCTGCACGTCTCGTGCGAGGGATGCCTCGGCGCTGAACACGCCAACCAGGCTCTGACGGCCGAGCCGGCGTGCCGGGCATGCAAGAAACTGTCGGTGGAGGAGAGGCAGCGGCGGGCTGATCTCTTCGCTGAACCGGATGAAGGGTTCGAGCTGTCCGACCACGTCCCGCTCGAACAACCCGTCGACTTTGGGCCTGAGTCGGACGACCCCGCGTCAGAGGCCGAAGACGACAGTGGCGGTCCAGTCCACCCCTCCCAAGCGGCAGGGCTGGACTCAGACCTCCCAAGTGAGGAAGGATCCAGGGACCTGGGTCTTCCTCGCTCTTCCTCCACGCCACTACCAGCCATTGGGGCTCTTATGAGCACCCTCCCCGACATCATCCGGCGGGCAGCGGACGCCAGAGGACTGATGGTTCCCGAGGTTCTGGCTCCCCCGCCGGACGAACTGGCGGGCCAGTTCGCGTCTCCCCTTGCCTGTCGCCGAATTGCGGTTTGGCCGCAGTTCCCGGTGGTACAGTCGTACCTCACATCTTCCTACAGCGACCCCACCAAGCTGAGAGCTCCGGTCAAGACCTACGCGGACGTGACCAAGGTGGAGGGGATGACCGACTCCGGTTTCCCGCCGGTTCCAGCACTGGAGCCCGCGCTTTCCAGGGTTTTCGGTGTCGAAGCGGTACGGTCGGCCGGACGGCGACCTGTCCCCCACAACGAGACAGACAAGCAGCTCGTCAACTGGACTGATCGGGCTCATCAGTGTGCAGCACAGTCTGGTGCTGCCACCAACAACATCGCTCTCCTGGCCTTCAACATCTCCAAGAGAGCGGCAGAGAGCGAGGTGCGTCAGGAGGAGAAGATGGAGCTCTGCGCGGCGGCCGACACGATCCTCAATCTCTGCGCCGCTCAGGCGGTGTGCGTGTCCCGCATCAGGTCCTGGATGACGCTGCTGCAGAGGCAGATGTGGCTGTGTCTCGCTCCCTCCGTCTCCGCGGACATGCGGAAACAGATGCCGGGAGGCCGCTGGTCTGCCCACCCTGTCCCCCACATAAATGTTCTGGATCTTCTGACTGTGTGGAAAGTGCTTGTGCAT
>NW_013952580.1:392406-393612 GCF_001266775.1 Austrofundulus limnaeus | reverse complement strand
CGCGCGCGGGGGTACCCATCTGCGATAGCCTTAGAGGGCTGCGCTTACACTCATAGAATCTGGGGTTACAATACGTAACCAACGTTCACTTCACTCTCTGCCTTGAGGCAGGAGGAGGTAAGGGGCGATGTCGTGCCCGATGCCCRTGCCACACCATATGTGAAAGTAGCTCCATTACACTCCAGAAATGAAGGGGGCGCAATATCTATGATAACTTACAAATGCTTTAGCCCTTTCATGCATGAATTATGATAAACTCAGTCACTTTTTTTACTAAGTGTTTTTATACATCCTTAGGGATGTAAAACAAGGTTTGAAAAAAAATTCTATCTTTATTTTTTAAAGAAATAATTATGTACACTCAAGTGTACTTCATGCATTTTGTACTGTTAAAAAACATAAATGTAATAGCATGGTAATTATATAGTTGTAATTTAGTTATACAATTGTAATTCTGTTAGAATGGTGGTTCCTCCACACCTCTGTAGTCCTCTCTATTTGAGCTCTATTGATAAACATAAAAGTTAACATAAACATAAAATTATGCTTTCACTGGGCATTTGTATTTATCTTTAGGGATGTAAAACAAGGTTAAAAAATAAAGACATATTCACTCTGAACTGAGGAGGATAGTGTTACCCAAGTCACAGTCTGAACTAGGGCTGCACAATATATTGAAAATGTATTGTCATCGCAATAACTGCTTGTGCAATATGCATATTGCTATAAATGCATAAACTGTTTGCATTTATGAGTTTTGTCACTCAGACGGAAGCTTGGAAGTATTTCACCAATCAAATGGAGCCCTTCATATATTACTCTTCAAATTTTTATAAATTCATACCAGAATTAAAATGATTAGTTTTCTTTCTTTGTTTGTTTTATTTGTTTGTTTGTTTGTTTGTTTGTTTGTTTGTTTGTTTGTTTGTTTTTTTGCTCAGAACCCAGAGCAGAAAATATAATACTTCTACATACTTATGTATTTGTTCATTTATCACAAGTCACATCGTCATCGCAATATTAAGCACTGTTATCACATATCACAGGTTTTCCTGATATCGTGCAGCCCTACTCTGAACTGTAGATCCTCATAGAATCTTGACTGTAACTGTTTTTTATCAAAATGTATTCTTGTTAAGTCTCCGAACTGAGCATAGTCTCTCATAGCAATCTCTCTTATAGCATGTATTATACATACATATATAT
>NW_013952580.1:386562-389717 GCF_001266775.1 Austrofundulus limnaeus | reverse complement strand
GGTAGAAACGACTCACTTTAATCTTTATAAATATTCAGACATTTTCAGTTACAGTCTGAGTCATTTCTACCTTCTCCTCTCTGTCAACGCTCTCTGGTTTCATTTAAAAGAGTCGACCGTCAGATATTGTCCAAGATTGACCCTCAGGGTGGATAGTTACTTGATACCTTGATTGTAATTCCAAATCCCGTTCTGAGGTATAGCACATTTCTGTCCTCAAAGTGCTTTACACAATCTGTGTCCTCATTTTCCCATTCACACTTCACTCTACCAGATCTCTCTACAAACTAATCTAGGTGAATCATGCTATGGAGACTAGTCAGTGCTTTGTTTTTTTGTTGGAGCCCAGGAAGAATATAGTCTACCGCTGCCAAGTGTTTTTGTGAGCCATGTTATAAATCTTACCCTGAGCATTATTTTGTTTGACCTGACATGACAACTATCCTAGCTCCAAGTCATCTTTCACTAATTGCACCTTCCTGTCCTGCCATGATTTCAAGAAGTGTTTAATCTGGTGGTATCTAACAGCAAATCTGCTGAGCAACACTTCTGTCTTTGTCTTTAAAGCTTAGAGGAGAAAATTTATAGTTTGGTTTGTGACTTTAGGGCAGCAGTTCACAGAAAAACAACACAAAAGGCCTGTGACACCTGCAGACAGAAACAGCTAAGTGGATAAAGACAAATGTTTTCTTTTTTTATATAGATCAATCTGTAATTTTGAGTAGTACATTTTTACCTGTTAGTATATTTCTCTATATTTCTGTATTTTTGGCTAAAATATAAATGGAACCAAAATAACAAAAAAGGTGCCTAACTTTTGTGGATAAAAATGAAATGGGGTAAATAAAGCCCAAGACTAAGACCATCTCATGATGAGAAATGACTGAGTTGTAGTAATTTGATTAAACCTTGAAAATATTTTTTACAAACAACTTCATGCAATATTACAAAGAGTATGTGTTGTGAATGACTCTCAGCTATTACCACAGTAAATCTCAAYATTTGTAAAACAGACCGAGTAAGCTATTCTTCTGTTTTTAAGGTCAGTTTGGAATTGGGTTGACTCACTACACACACAGGTTTGTTCTTCTATCCTCATGGAGACTTTACATTGACTTCCATTCATTTACTGGTCATTTCCATGGCCTAACGCTGACCCCTTACCCTAAACCTAACCTCACAGGTACAAACCTGATCATGAATCTAACCTAAACTCAATTCACACGTTGGTCCTAACCCTAACCCTTGACCCACCAACAGTATCTCCCCCACTGCGGACAAGGGTTTTGTCCCCATAAAGAAACAGTGAGTCCTCACCAGGTTGTGTGTACCAGGAAAATGGTCAAGTACACACACACACATACACACACATCCTCATACTTCCATCAAACTGAGGACTTTGTATAAACTTCCATTCATTTACTGGTCATTTCCATAGCCTAACGCTGTGTGTTGTGTGTGTAGCCTGTGTGTAGCCTGGCTGTGGTACACACAACCAGTGAGTCCTCACCAGGTTGTGTGTACCAGGAAAATGGTCAAAAGCAAAAATATGTACACACACATRCACACACATCCTCATACTTCCATCAAACTGAGGGCTTTGTATTGACTTCCATTCATTTTTTGTAACTGCACCTAACCCAGACACTTTCCCTAACCTTAACAAGAACTTAACTCACACCATACCTCTAAATCTAAAAGAGTGCAGAAGAACTGGAAAAAAAAAGTGAGGACCAGGAAAATGTCCTCACTTTCGTTGACTAAAAACATATGACGATGCAGTTCTGTAGCAGAAACAAGTACACACATACATTTGTTCTTCTATCCTCATGGGAACTTTGCATTGACTCAATTCATTTTCCAGTCATTTCTATACTTACCCTGACCCCTGACTCTAAACCCACCCCAGTACATACCTGACCCTAAACATATGTAAATTCAATTCACACCTTAGTCCTAAASTTAACCCCTCACAAAAAACARCCTTTACACTCATGGGGACTGGGCTTTTGTCCTCAGTGGGTCCTCACAAGGCTGTGTGCACCAGGGAAATGGTCAAAATCATCCCCAGRTAACAAAAACATGTACACATAGCAAAAACATCAACCCGCTACCTTCACCTTTTGGAAGCAGGTAATAACATARTCAACTTACAATAGCTACACATTCATACCACCACACCACTTTGGTTATTTGGTTTTGATACAAACAGTCACATTTAAGGTGGTGATTTACAGCTAAAAAACTAGAAATCGAAGGCGTTGCCACCAAGACTTTGAATACAATTGTCCTCATTGTGAAAGTCCTATTTCAAAACAGCATTAAATATAAAAAGTTAAAAATATATATATTTTATTAAACAATAAGTGAAAATGTTCTAATAATCAGTTTTTATAGAAATATATTCCAGTTAGGTTGGACAGAGAGAAAACCCGGAGAAAACATGACCCAACTCGCATCAAATGACTGTGATCTCATCATCTTTCACCGTTTCACACACTGTTCACCTGTTTGTGCACACTTAATCTCCTCYAGATAACAAAGTGCAACCCCCTTAAACCTGTTCTGGTTTTTGACTCGCCAGGAGGGGAAACACGGTCAAATTCTTTCACTGCCTTGTTGGTTCGAGCCCCAAAACTGTTTGAGCGTGACGAAATTAACAAGCAGGAGATCAAAGGTTTCTCGWCACACGTCTGGGATAGATGTTTCTGTTTAATTGTGGATCATTTTTAATTGTGTCTTCACTTCCCATCACAATTTCCTGTGAGAATTCAACAACRCCCTGGACTGAGATGCTACACTGTTTTGTGCACACAAATGCAGCGTTGCAGTTTGACGATCTTGCTGAGCTTTTGAGCTCTGGCTGTTTTGTTTTTTTATTTCCCCACTGAAGATAGTAACTAAATATCATCCAGCAGGCTTTAGAGAGCTGCTTCTTAATACAAGGAAGACTGTGAGTTATGACAGCAGCTCAACTAAAATGCTTTTAAACCAACAAGCACAATAAATCCAGGGAAATGCAGCTTCTRTCATCTCTTCCTAACAGGATTCTCAACTTTCATTCAGCTGAAATTTATTTTCAAGTGCTTGGAACAGGTCAGTGGAAATAAATACATACATACATACATACATACATACATACATACATACATACA
>NW_013952580.1:359069-385707 GCF_001266775.1 Austrofundulus limnaeus | reverse complement strand
AATTTAATTGTGGTTGGATGAGAAGTATAAATATATACCATTCTGATACTGTATTAACTTGTACACAACCCATCACAGCTGCACACTGTTAAAAAATATATTTTTGGAGAAGTCACCTCCCAATAAATGTCATTTTGGAAAATCTAACTGCTCHVWTKHACTCAGTACTTTTACTTTTAATACTTAAGTAGATTTTGTGTCAGAAATTTACTTTTGATACTTAAGTACAAAAACTATCAGTTACTTTAAGACTTTTACTCAAGTAATAATTTTAGAGAAGAAGGTATTTTCACCAAAGTATTTTTATAAGATACTTGTACTTTTACTCAAGTATCACTTTGAGGTACTTTATACAACACTGCATAAAATGTACTTAAGTATTAAAAGTAAAAGTTTTGATTGAAAACGAGCTCCTAGATTTTCCAAAATACATTTATTGGGTGACCTCTCCAAAAAACTTTTTTTAAAGGTGTGCATCTGTAATGGATTGTGTACAAACTAATACAGTGTCAGTATGGTATATATTTATACTTCTCATCCAACCACAATTAAATTCACTCTATTCAGGAGGCACAATTTATCAGGATAGTGTTTTTTTAACAATAACGATGATGACTTTCTACCTTTTACCTTTTTTTAAAATAAATGTAAGGAGTAGAAAGTACAGATAATTGGGTGAAAATGTAAAATGACGTAAAAGTAAGCTGAAAAATAATTTCTCAAGTACAGTACAGGTAACCAAAATTTCTACTTAAGTACAGTAACAAAGTATTTGTACTTAGTTACTTTACAACTCTAGATTTATGTTACATTTTCAGACATCTGGATTTATGTTACATTTTCAGACATTTTTCTGANCAGATAATTGGGTGAAAATGTAAAATGACGTAAAAGTAAGCTGAAAAATAATTTCTCAAGTACAGTACAGGTAACCAAAATCTCAAGTACAGTACAGGTAACCAAAATTTCTACTTAAGTACAGTAACAAAGTATTTGTACTTAGTTACTTTACAACTCTGGATTTATGTTACATTTTCAGACATTTTTCTGAAGTTTTTCGTGGGGGGGATTCAGATTTGTAATTAAATTAACCAGTGTTTATTATCAGTTCTTCAGATCTATTGTACAGTCTGTGCTTTATTTATACTTTTGGGATTAATTAGTGATAACTGGGAATCAACAGCTTCTTTAACAATCATTAAAAAAAACACATCTGTCTTTTTGAAATGTACCACACAGCCTGTTGAAGCTAATGTGGTTGTCACTGACTGAACAGTAACAGACACACAATAAAACTCATGTTCTTTAGTTAATATGGTTTAGCTCAGAACAAAAGAGATTGCTTATCCATCACAGACGTTTTCAGTTTCTAATAGTCTAACGTCAAATAAGGACAGTTAATGATACAATAAATAAGGCATTTCACTGCTGCATGCCTTTCTGTTGTTTTATTTGTTTCTTTGTTTTTTCATTTGCACTGCTAATTATTTACTCATTATTTATTATTTCTATGGCTTGTGCAAAAAAAAAGCACATGACGGACGCTGGGCCCACCCAGGAAGTGACTCCACCCTGCAGCAACGTACAGAATTCCCCCGTTGCCGAAGGGAAGAGAGCGAGCCCAACAGCCTCTCCATTCGCCCCTCTCAAAAGCCTCCATTGTTCCCTGAAGAGTGAGGTGAAAAAAAAGTGAGCTAAAAGGGAGYTATGAAGCTCCCTGGTGAGGTAGAGTGTAGGGTGGGGGTGTTGGGGGGGAGCGTTGGGTTGGTGCCTAAAACCACACGGAGGACCASGAGCCAGACACAGAGCATCTCTGTGAGTTTGGCCTCGGCTTAACGGCACAGCATGAAGAAAAAAAAATCTCCAAAACATGGCACAAACAGCACACCTCACTGTCAGAGGGCCCAACTGTTTCAACGTTTCTTGAGCGTGTGCGTCCTCCATATTTGGTGCTGTTTGTCTGCTTAAAAAGGGGGATTTTTTTCCCTCTTTTTTTTTTTTTTTTTGAGGGGGATTTGAAACGCTGCTTGAATCGGCCAAGCAGAGCGGGCAGCTGGACGAAGCCCCGGGCAACTTGTTAATGTTTGCATACTTCGCTTGGAAATAAGAAAGAAAAATTGAATCATGAGACTCTAACGGTCACAAGAATATAAGTGAGCGTAACAGCGCTGGTGTTCACTTTTAGCTGTCTCCACAGTAAACAGACAAAGAAGAGCTCTTTACGAAACATTTTTCTGTTTTATTGAAACAGTATGAACAAAAAAAAAAAGAAAACTGCAATTAAATAAAAGGTTTGCATGAATCAGACAGCACAAATTAAAGACATAAAAATAAACCAACGCGAAAGCAGAAGAAAACATTTCACTGCAAACATTTGCAGAGTCTAAAGCCTATTCATTAAATGTTACTCCACTCATTCAGTGCACATATTAAATACTGTTTTTAAAAGCACGCAGGGACAAGTTACGAGTTCTTTTTTTATACACTAATTTAACACAGCTATAACTGCAGAAGTAACAAAACAGGCCATACTTCTGAAAACTGTGCACTAGAACTAAGTGCAGCTATTAAATGTAAATGTGAGTACAATCTAGGGTTAATGACTGGGTGGATGTTCTTGTAATAAAACAACAGAAGAACTACATTGTCATGACATCACAGTAATTGCGTCTAACAACTGCTGGCAGAGTAAAAAAAGCTATCCGTGTAGAAGTTTTTTGCACCAAAAAAAAAAAAAAGAGAAAGAAATAGGAAAGTTGAGTCCCACTATTGAATCCTTGCGAGCAAGACAGAGACAGTGGCACAAACCCCTTCTGCTGAATTTCACAGATGTGTATCAGGTTTTTATGAGTCTGTGTTAAAAGTGAGCAGAATGTCGTGTCACTCCTGCAAACGAGGGTGCCTTTTCTGTTCCGCGTCAACTCAGAGCACACCCGTGTTGTGGGAACGTCTGCACACCGTGCTTCATACGATTGGCCGACGTGTCAGGTATTCTGACTGCAAGGGAAACTGAACTGAGATGTTTTAGCTACAAAAAAAAAAAAAAACAAGTCTACAGTTTACTGTATATAGTGCGTGTTAATATCAAAAAGCTAGGCTATGCAACTGTAAAAACATGAGAGTCATTTGCTTTACGCTATAGAGCCCCTGCGTTGTATATACATGAATCTTGTGGATTTGCAACAGTATTTCCTGATTTGGATTCTCAGCCTCTGTGCACGTCACACACTTTGTCATTTAAATGCTTTTCTCCCTGCTTTAACAGTAATTTAAGTCTGTCACTCCACCGTTTTAAAGGACAGAAACACCCCTTCCCACATGTCAGTTGATTTGTTTCTTCATTTTTATTCGACAAAATGCTTTTGGAAGAAAATAAAAAAATCTTTGTGACTTCCTGCTGTCACTTTGTTTTGTTCTCTTCAAGGGAATAAGGGAAGGCAGAGCCTTTAATGTCAGCAGCTCCTTAATATCAGAGGTGGCAGGGGGGGGCACGAGGATGTTGGCTCGTGCCCCCCCACTCTTGTCTCGCAAACAATACAGTACATGCATCACATACGTCAACACAAACAAACCTTCTTGCACCTCTTGGTTTGGCAACAGTTCAGACTCCGACTTTGATTAGTTTAGTTCTGGTTTTGTGCTTTTTTTTGTATATCTTTGTGTATAGGATCAAAATCAGCGTCACAGTTCAGTAGTTTCAAATTTCCAGAACTTTACATGATCCCGTTGCTTGGTCAGCTTCTCCCTCAAGGTCTGTGGGAGAAAAAGAGAAAACCAATCAGAGAATTTAGGCAGAAAAAAAATGTATATTTGTATCTGTGTTGGATGAAATAAAATTAGCTTATTTCCAAGTCAGTTATTTGGTGGGTTCAGTGTATTTTTATAATATCCTTTTGTTGCCTCTTGAAGGCACAAAGATGTAAACAAAAATAATGAATAGGTGAAAAACAGATTTAAATATTCCWTTAAAAGTAAGGATGTAACGATTCGCTCAAGCCCCGATTCGATTCAGTTATCGGTTTTAAGTTCATGATTAAGATTATTTTCTTTGTTTTTTYCCCMCAACAAAATGAATTGTAGCCATTTTAAAACCAAACATGTGTCTTTTATTTTAACATCAACTTTTTTGTCCTTGTATGAAACTGTCTGTTGTCTTAGTAGCATCTTTAAAATAAATAAAAATGTCATCACAAACCTTTGTGTGACCAGAAGTATCAAACTGAATTGCAATAATGAAATCGATTCATTCATTTTTATGAATTGATTCACATTTTAAGCAGTTAAAATTGATTATGAATCAATTACATCCCTAATAAAAAAAAGTAGCAGTTTTATGTATGCTTTTAGAACGTATTTTTCATTTCAGTACATGTAAACGTCTGGATTTAAAAATGACGTAATATTTCTTTTAATGTCAAGAATTACAGGAAGTTTGACCTTAAGTTTCCAGGAGTCAAAGAAAGACAAATTGTTGACTCTAGTTTGCAGTCGCGCGTCCAACAAACACAAGCTCTCTGTTTCTGAGGATAAAATCAAGCTGTTAATAAAAAAAAAAAAAAAAAAATCAGCCTACACGATGACCACTGGCCACGCACACTGACACTGAGTCAATTAACAAAATAATTTACAGGTCAAACAGAGCCACTTGTCACCATGAATGCCTGATTCTTCACTCCCAGAGCATGAGACTGTGCGTCAGTTAAAGGATGGATACAAACATGTTTTGTTTTTAACGGAAGAAACTTGTTGGCAGAAATATGAACAGGAGTTGGAAATTTATTAGCGGAGAGAATCAAAAAGAGCGATAATCTTGTGTTTCAATTCAACCCCTTTTTTTGCTCTTGGCTGACCTATGAAAAACAGAACTATTGATAATCATCACRATCTCACAGGGCAGGGCGTGTTCTTGAGGAATTAGTTCCACCAGTTTGTTTTCTGGGTTAACGTTGGTTTCCAACACCCTGAAACCATTTATGGTYGAAACATTGTAACAGTTTGTGTCGGGCATCCAGCATCGTCTTATCACGCAGACCAACAAGTCCCATTACATCACTAYCTATGATGTAATGTGACTGTGGAAATAGTGACTAAATGCTCGTCCTTCTTGGCTCCATATTGAAAGGAAGCAAGACGCCTTCCTCACTCTCACTCTGACTGAATGCGTCACTCTCACCTGGCTCATGCGCTCAGTGTTTGCTGTATGTACAGTATGCACAAATATATAAAGTATATGAGTACTTACGAATATTTGCCCATCCTCCTCACAAACGCAAACACCACAGCGATCACAATCACCACAGCGAGGATGGCACCGATCACAATGCCGACTATCTGTCCAGAGCTCAGGCCTTCTGCGAAAGAAAAGTTTCATTTATACAGTATATCTTTAAAAACATCTCTTAGATTTACAGGGTTCCCACACCTTGGTCAAYATCAAATTCAAGGACCTTTCAAGGACTTTCCAGTACCAGTTTCCTCAAATTAAAGAACCATGCGCAACGGCAATTACCTACTGCAGAATGTYGCCAATAAACAGGTTTAATATCATGTAAATTCAATGAAAAACTGAACAAAGAAGTTGTTGAGTCAGAATCAATGACGTTAGTTTACTGTAATCCTGAGTTATCCACATTGTTGTATACATAGTTATCCAATGTACGTTTATTTTTTTATAATTTATTTTTTTTAAAAGATGATGAAAATCTGTCATGTGAACAGAGAATTTCAATCCCCATTCAAAGACAAGTGTAATTTTTGGCTGTTTTAACAAATTTTCCAGGGCCTTGAAATAATTTTTTCAAATTCACAAACTTTCAAGGATTTCAAGGACCTGTGGGAACCCTGGATTTAGTTTGTTTTATGTGTTGATCACTGTAAAGTCGTTTCCTCACCCTCACTCTCAGTGCTTTCTTCGATGTTCACCTGTTCACCCGTGCTGTTTATCTCCGTTACAGCAACTAGGACCTCGTCCACTGTAGGATCGGTAGGTTCTGGTGCAGGAGCTGTGGTCTCCTCGGGCAGAGCCGCGACAGGTGACGTGGTCTCCTCGGCTGCAGCGACAGCAGCGGTCGTGGTCTCCTCAGCAGTTGGTAAAACAGTAGTCGTGGTCTCCTCGGTGGGAGTTGAAGTCTTGACGTCGGGAGCTGAAGTGATGAGCGCCGACGACGTGGTCCACGCGTCAGTGATAGTCTCAGCTTCTATTGTGGTCCCTTCGGTAGCGACCGCGGTAGAGCTTGTGGTTTTATCCACGGCGTCAGTTGSAACATCTGATGTGGCTGTAAAAGGACCGGTGAGGTCCACTGTTTCAGTTTCAGCTGCAGGGGTGACATCTGCTCCAGTCGCAGTGCTGTAAAGTCCTGTGGGGCCTGAGGAGACCAAGAACAACAAAACATCATAAATATTTTTTAATGCAAATCCTTCCTTCTGTTTTCTGACTGGTTCAGGCAGAACGGATCTGCAGATATTTTACTTCCCACTGTGGCCACAAATTTGCTCAAGGGTTAGATGTTGTACAGTATTTGTAAAAAATAAATAAATAAAATAAAACATTTTCTCACAGCCCTGTTAGGCAAGACAAATGAGCATGTTATTATATTTGGTTATGTTCCCATCACCTCAAAGTGTTATGAGGAGAGAATGAATTAGAATTTCAAATGATAGCAGCAATCCACCAAGCCGGCTGAGCCATTGTCCTCGCCCTCTTTGAACAGTCGCATAAAGCACAATTGTAAAATCAAAATGGCATCTGACACAGAAGTTCCCAAGTTTGCAGAGATGGGTGCAATAAAAAAAAAAGCCTGCACGCTCTCTGAAAACAATTGCCCCATCATCTGAGCACAGCTGCCAAGGCAGCACAGCACACCCCACCCTATGACCTCCCAAAACATACATCCTCCTTCAGTTCCTCCACCCGCTCCCATCCTGTCTTTAAAATTTGTGTCTTTGTGAAGTGGAATGCCACATCCTCTGCCTCATCTCCTGTGGAAGGAGCTAAAATGTAAGAAAAGCACAGTTTTCTTTGCAACTTAACCAAGAAGRAGCTGATGCAACAGGGGATCAAATATAGTAAGAGTGGTCTGAAACACTAAAGAGGTTGAAATGTAAACAAAAAAAGATCTGTCTACTTCAACTTGTTCTTGTTTTTTTATGTCTAAAGGCCTTTTTCTGCGCACACAGTGAAGAGAGGCTCCTATTTCTTCCCAGCTGTATAAAGACATAAATTTGAAAGCTTGACCTAGTTTCAACCTAATCATTTGCCTCTAATAACTCTCACTCCATCTTCCCATGTTCGACGTTGCTCCAGCCACAACTGAAAGCAAAGCCTTACTTTCAGCACTGCTTTGAAATTAAGGAGGTAGAATTCAGCGGGGCACCAAAATTACAGTCCGCAATCAACTTTCCACTGACACACACACAAAAAGTAGTTGGCTAGAGATCGCTTCGTCTTCTCTTTGGAAAAGTAAAGTCTGTTTAAACCTACTCATCCCTCAAAAYGTTCTTTCAGTTAAGAGCAGGAAAGTGTGTCATCCAAACTTAGACACTGACATCATGGTCTCTCCATCTCTGCTTCATCCAGGTTCTTCTAAATACTTGAAATAATGGAGGAGGTTTTATGAGAGCAAAAAATAACCCCGAATGACCTGCTGTGGTTTCATTAGGCAGGGTAAATATAACAAAACATTTGTTCCCACTGCCGCAGAACCATTTGGGGGGTGGGGGGGTGGCAGTTTGTTTGGAACGTCTGTAAGCAATGATATAATCGTCTGCGCTTCACAGTGTATGGCTGCACACTATGTGTAATCACCCAACCCACCAAGTAACAACTGTTTCATTATGTGYCCAATTCTCACAGTTAGCACAGAGTTCTCTGACCCTTCTGGGTTAAAACACTTGCCTTACAGAGGAGCATACGTCCTGCCTTTTTTTGTTTTAATCTGCTTCTCATTTGTCTCTCCATGACCCTGACACTCCCTGAGATTATGGCTTTGTTGTTATTGAAACCTTTAAAAGAACCGACTCTATTTTCACCTGTGGAAATCAGACCAAAATCATAGTCAATTTAAACCTTCTCTAACCATTAATACATGTTTAACACATGGTATGAAAGTATATTTATATGAGAGTATACATATATGAGCATATACATACAGTATATGGAATAGGCGAGTTGTTAAGCATGAATAAACAATAAGTATGTTAGTTATGGAAGTAATTAGCCTTTATGGGTAAAGCATTAACAAATAAAAAAATGTATAGTGTATTAAGTATGAATAGTACTCAATTAATGATGCTTTCAAGGTTAAGTAACATACTTTAATGATTAGGTACGGCTAAATAAGGTTTAGTTATTATAAAGTGCCAAGCCCAGTGGCTCCCAAACTTTTCATCTTCTGACCCACAAAATATCCATGGCAGAGGCTTTTGACCCCAAATATTACTGGTCTGAGTGCTCAAACTTTGACAGTAACCCTTATAAGCAAGGGCTTAGTGACAATTCAAACCGCTTTAACAGCTATACTATTTTTCCTTTTTATGGTTATTCTAAATATTTTTGTACTAATTATAGGAGAAATATTACATCACCAATCTTTTACCTTTGATTTGACTTCTGGTGATTGTCCAAAGACCCCAACTTTATGCTTCATGACCCACAGTTGGGTCACGATCCCAACTTTGGGAACCACCGGTCAAGCCTAACTGACTTTAGCAAGCACATAAACTGCTATGACTCAGTGAACTTTACAGACATTGAGATAGAATTTGGTGTTAGTAGCTGAGAGTCATCTCTGTCACAGTAGTTTTCTTAAAGCCTGGTGAGATGTTGTTATTCTCAATTGCTTGGCTAAGATTAGTTTAATCCCAGTAAAACCAATGTTTTGATTTTTGCCGTAAAGTGTTTCTGATTTTATTAGATTTATCACTCTTTTGGGTTCTTCAGCTGTTCACACAAAATAATCAGCTAAAAACTTAGACTTCTCAGGGATTACATATGAATAAATGATGGTTCTTGTATCATTATGCCTTGAGGAATCCAATTCTCTCCATTTCTGTTTATGCCAAGACTCTGTTCCCAATTTACAGTTGGTCCAAAGCTAACTCGGCTGCTGGACGAATCATCAAGCCCAAGCTTTGCTCTCATATTACCACAGTCCTTGTGTCTTTTCATTGGCTTCTGATCAAATTCAAATTCTTGTTTGTAAAACATTAAACGTCTTCCAAAGCCTTCTAGTTGTTCCTCTCTCTGAAAACATGAGGGGATTTTGCATTTGTTGTCAAATTGCGGACAGTGGGACAGCATTCCCCGAGAAGTCAAGATGGAAAACCCTCCTGAAGCCTTTAAACCACAGCTGAAGATCATTTCAAAGTCTTTTTGTAGTTAATTGACCTACTTTAGGACCCTCCTTTGTGTTGTTTTATTGTAGTTTTTCGTGTTTGCTTGTGAGCAATTTCATCTAGTTTTCTGCATTTCATGTAACCTCGGTTTTAAAAAGTGGTATATAGTGGGACACTGACGTTATCATTATTAGTATAAAACACGCCAAAAGAAAGCAGTTTGAAGCAAAGGCCATTCAGTTCATATTACAAGTGTGTGAACCTATGAATTTTAACATTAACAAAAACCTATTAAGGTCCAACGGCTTTTATAAACACAAAAAGCAATTTGATGCTAATGTATCACATTAAATCTGGGACCACAAATAATTATGGTTTAACAGTTTCCCTGAAAAGTGAAGCAGATAAACGGGAAGGGAAGGGTGAAGTGCATTTCAAACGGGAAAATTACTGAATAAAAAAGGGAGACGTGTTCAGATGAACACAGCATCAAAATAAAAATAAAAATAACGAAGTTTGACAGACATGAGGGCACCCATGTGAGGATGTTTCCTGCTTGACAAAAATAAAACTATATTAAGAGTTAAGGTGAGAACGAGGCATAAAAACAGCTTCCAACTACAGATCCCATCTCAATCAGCTGCCTCTGGCGGGGGGCCCTGTTTGTGTGTGTCTGTGTGTAAATTCACAGCTCAGTGTGGGAGGGAGAGACGCTGTGAGGGGAGTGTGAGCGAACCCACCTTTGGAGCTCGGGAATGTTTTCATGACGCTAAAGGAGGGACCTGATAAAGATACAGACACCCTGTCCCTGACGTAGCACTAATATGAGAGGCCGTATCGTATGAACCTCCCCCACAAAACCAGTAAGAGACATCTCTAAAGATACTGAGGCGTACAGCGTAAAGCGCACTGGAGATTTCAAACGAGGGGTAGGTCAAAGTGGAAAATTCTCAAAAGGCCTTATCAGAAATGCAACACAGTGAGCGTCCGTACTCGCTTAGGAGCTGATGTTTTTCTCCTCCTCGTCTCGATAAGGAGGACCTTCAGCAGGACCCATCTGGTCTTCATCACCAGGGGCAGAAATTGCCATCAGACCAAATGGGCCTTTAATCTCATGCCCTCCAGGTTTGCATTTTGACAATGTAATGAACCAGATCAGGAGTGGTGAGACACAGGAAACTACTGCAGTAACGGCTAAATAAATAAGTTGTTCTTCAGTTCTCTTCCTTTGTTCCCAAAAACAACGACCCTAACGACATTATTTTTTAAGCAAACTCTAAAACTCTAACTTTGATGACCTTCAGTTCTTTTTATGCTCACATGGCAGTGCTCACAGGCCCCAAAAACTTCTCCTTAAAGAAGTCTGAGAAACTCTGCTTCTGATTTCCGCTCAATTACAAAAAGCTGCAGAAACGGTTGTAGCAACCTCTTTCTTAAAAAGCTAAAAGACAGAGCACTTCCTTCACCTCCTCAAATTGAGACTCATTCGAACTGAAAATAGCTCGCGTTTCCGCTTTTTAATGGAATGTGTCTCATATTACCAGCTAAACACAACATTTGAATAATTTCTAAGAGCGGGCATGAACAAAAGGCACTGACCTCGTTGGCCAGATATGATCAGGATGTTATTTGGCCACCGAGGCAGACAAAACTCATTAGGATGGAGACCTGGGAATTGGTTGGGTCCAGGAGTGAAAGGAAGGAGGCGTTTACGCAATTCATATTGGGCTTTTAGTTCAGTTTAGTTTTAAGTGGCACTAACAGTTTTCACTTGTGAAGTAAGAGTGACTTTTTTGTTCATCTTAAAAGGTAGACAACATTCCTCTAAGAGTTGAAACACCTTTTTTTCCTGAAGAAACCCCCCAACGTAAATGGTGCAGGTCCATCCGCTAGTTAAGATAATCATTCAAAAACAAATCTACTCTGTTCCCCGGTGTCTACACCAACTCCCAGGGTTAAACTCATCAGGCTGAAACAGGGGAAAGGAGGCAGAGAGCTGTACGAAAAGGAGGAGGGCTGGCAAACAAGGGGGCGGGGGGGAGAGGCAGGAGAGGGGGATCTTAAGTGGCAAAGGGTTGACACCCCTCCAAAGATGGGTAAATGCCAAGAGGTGGCGCGTCCAACGGTTTACCAACACAGGAAAGGAAGGGTGGAGTAACTCTCGGAGCTAGCGTCTCTCACTCCTTTCCCCCCGTCCATATGACCTTCTTAAATATAGAGCCTCTCACTATTAATACACACAGTCAAACCAGCACGGCCCTGCCCTACAGCTCCCTCACACCCCTCACACTGCCGGTGCACGTCTATTTCTTTAGGAAGGGGAGCGCTGGTGAATACAAAAGGAGACAGCAGAAGAAAATGCGAGGGAAACAATTCTTATTTTTTAAAAACAAAATGAGGAAAGAGCCAAAGTTGCAACACCAGAGATCCGGGAGTAAAATGAGATGAAGGCTTGTGAAGAAACGTGTGCACATTACAGTTTACAGCCACGACACACACACACACACACACACACACACACACACACACACACACACACACACACACACACGCATGCACGCGCACACGCATGCACGCGCACACACACACCACCCCTTGCTGCAGATGGGATCTGTTTTGGGAGGCTTCCAAAGGATATTCCTTTCTTCTTTTCAGCAGTGCCAGGAGTTTACAGACACAAGGCAGCAGAGCTCCCTCTATTACATCTTTTATTTATTTTTTCCTTTATGGCAGAAAATCAAACCTTTCCTTTTGTCTGGCTGGGTTCAGAGGTGAGAAATTGTGCGAAATCCTGCGAGAAATCTCACAAAGCAGGAGAGGTTTGCTGTTAAATGTACACATTGTGTTTATTTGAATGCTTTTTTGTCCCCTCTTTGTAATATTACCTCATTCACTAAGTTTCTTTGCTTTTTTTTTTTTTTTGCACTCACTGATTTTCAGATGAGGTGGAAGTCAAAGATAGGAATACAGGCCTGAGTTGCCTGATGCAATTTTAGGACATTTTTCTAGGCAAACCCAACAATTAAAGATGTTATAACATTTTTGTTAGCACGAAGCAAGCAAAATCATCCTATCAGTGAACAGGTAATAAAACCAGATCTCCTCTGCCTCCGTTTGAATCCGCCGCCTGAAGTGTTTCATTCAGAAGAGGATAAAGCAAACAAAGAGTGGTGTATGGAGGGCACATGGAGGCAGAGAGGGGACAAAGTGTGCTAACGGCAGGACAGTGAAAGAGAGTACACTTACTTGCACGTGTGAAAGGGCCAACCAGGGCCAACAGGAGCAGCAGCTGAACTTTCATTGTGTTGAAAACTCGTCCTCAAGTCTTGTCTCCTCTCAGAACCGATGGGAGAGTCCCTCACAGGGCAAAGAGCGCGGCACCAGAGACTCCAGACACAAACCGCAGGGAGAGGATGCTAGACCCCTCAAAACAAAGCCCCAAAAAATAGGTAAAAGAAGAAGAAAAAGTTTCTGGAGAAAGAGACAACAGTTTAGATTTTGGGTAAAATTGTGGAAGTTAAAACAGACAAGCAAAAAAATAAAATAAAATAAAAAAAGAGACAAGGGAAGGTGGAAGGATGTGGAGAGGACAGAAGAAAAGAGAGGAGCTCTGACCACTCTGAGGAAGTGTAGGGAGAGGGAGGGAATGGCACACCAGCGCACGAGAGAGAGAGAGAAGAGTGGGTGCGCACGAGCGAGGGGGGCTGGTACTGGTGGGCGGGCAGCCTGGGGGAGCGGGAGGCAGGTTAGGCTTTGGGAGGAGGCTCTTCTGGGCAAAGGGGCTGTAAAGGTGGTCCGGCCGGCGTGAGACGCACTCTCTCTCCTTTTTGGTGCACGGCCAGGCCAGCCAAGTCTGCAATATCAGCAGTTTGCACACTTTTACAAACACACAGATAAATTCAGAGGTGACTTAGCTTATCAAGACAGAACAGTAACCACGTGGTCTTTAGCTTATACAACAACAGAGCTAAAGCRACATTTGGTTTCAGAACATTTGGTTCCTTTAAGCAACCCTGAACCATAAACATGGAGCCAATTAAGTGGCTGCAGCAGAGCTTCACTTGATGCATGTAACTGCTTATAGAAACCAAGTGTACCAGAGCAGCACTATGTGACAGATGACTGATCATCTAAAGCTTTACTTTAGTTTTTTTTTTTCAACTTATTCATATGGCTAGAGTGTGCTGCTTACAACCCAGTGAAACGGATCTGATACGGTTTGGACACGGTGTAACTTTGGTCTGGTCTGTTGAAATTACAGTAATGYAGTGGGAAACAAACAAGAGTGTTGCTTGGAACTTGGCTGACACCTGTTGGACAACAAGCGACGGGTTGGGGGAAACCGCATAAAAGCGACTGTAGATTTATCCAACGGCCTYGCCTCCACCAACCCCCCAGTTGCGTTTGTTTCCTCCTGTCAAATCCCATTTAAACCTGCGTTTCAAAGGCAGCACAAACAACGCATCGTGTTAAAAGACATGCAGAAGCTGTAAATCAAAGAGGCAAACAGCTGATGAAATAAGGGCAGCAGTTGCAGCGCKAAGTGCAGTAAAAATGGCTCATGACATTTTAATAAACACTTGACAGAATTCTTAACAGTTGAACCGCCACACACAGAATATTTATGACACGTAACGCCAAAGCCAGTATTTTCTTCTTTTTTTTCAAATCACTTATTTATGATATGCTGAAAATATGTACATGATCCAAACCCTGAAGGTCCAATTACAAAACACTGTCTCTGTTTGCTGCTTTCTTTGTTTTGTTTTTTTTTTTTAATCAGTCTGTGATTTTCAAGGGCAAACAGAGGAGTAATGGACTGTTATTTACAAGGACAACGTCACACAAAACATAGGATATACATATGCTGGTTACTGCAATACAGCATCAAATGGTAATAACAGGTATTTAACTTTTTTTTTCTAACGCTCTACAATGAAACATTGTATTGACCAGGTGAAAAATCACAGAGATCCTCCAAATCAAATAGCACTTTAAGATCTATATTTCACTGTAGAAAATATAAGAACTTGAAGTGTTGATAGAAAGAAATAAATTTGTTTCTTTTTTTTTCCGGCTGTATAAAGCTGTACACTTGTATGCTAAAGGAAATCAGACAACAGTACACAGACAAAATTAACATCACTAAAAACAAAGAGAAGCTTTTTGTCTTTGCTTTGTTGATTTTTTTAAAACAAAGAAATAAAAAAAATATTTTTTAAATATACTTCTTTCATTTTTTACTTAGATGCTATCCAGCTTGATGTTGTGCAAAATCTGCTTCTTTTCTCTCTAAATGAGGCATCTTGAAATCTTTACCRACTTCCTTTACTTAGTCAAATTTAAATTTATGAAAGAAGCGTAAGAAATTAAAACTACGTTATATACCAAGAATCTGGGACTTCATGTGGAAAAAAAATCCAAATCTGGTTTGTGCCTTGTTTATAATCCAAATCTGTGGCAATTCTTAGGTTTTACTAAAATCTTAATCCACAGTATTCTGTTTGTTTTAGCTAATAGACTTGACAAATACAGATTTTGACCCTTTCGACGACAGTTAAAAAGATGCTCGCTGTAAGCAAATAGGATCTGAACACTGACAGCACCACACGGCACACAGTTAACCTCAAATATTTATAGAAATAGAACAGATGTGAAAATGTATGTGAGCTTTCCACCCTGAGAACATGGAACTATGGACTACTGCATCGCATAAAATTATGGCATAAACTAAGCTGGGGAAAAAAACTGACCCAATAAAGACAAAAGAAACACAGATTGTGGCAAAAAATTGTTTTCAAGATGACTCTAAATTGTTTTGGTTTTAACCAGCAGGTGGTGCTCCACTCAGCCTTAGAATTTTTTATTTTTTTTCTCCCTAATTTTGGTTGAGAGTCACGGCAATTTAGAGAGGCCTAGTAACAGGGTGAGGAAATTATTATAAGGAAGAAAAAGCTGAAATATCTGGRCATGCTTGGCATGAAATGCATCTGATCTGCAGGGGCTTTAGAGTTTCTCTTTTCCCGTTCATTTCTTCCATGGGTGGTGAATCTTTGCAGACACAGGACACAAGCTGCAGCAGGAAACACATTTGAGATCAAAAGAAAACAACTCACAGAAGATTGGACAACACTTTGGCGACTTGTAACTTTTTTAACATCGTGTTTCCCTCCGGGATTTGTCCCACGTAGCTTAAACGTCTGTCCTCTGGGTTTTACAATGATTGTCTTTAGATTCATCAGCCTCTTACATTAGAAAAAAAAAGAAGTCCAACATCATTTTAAAAACTACTTTCCGTTTGTTCTCAGTTGGATTGTCATCTGTTTTCCTTCACACAGGTGGACAAAGCAGGTTGGACACCTCTGTAGCAACATGTCACTATGGTCCCACAGAGTGGTCTCCACTCCCTCTTCTTGTTTCAGATCCCTCCCTCGSTTTAGACAATGGAGTCCCAGTCAAAGTCRTCCTGGATGTCRTCAGCGGCAAGCAAGCGTCTCACCTGAAAGTGTCCTGGAGGCAGTCCGTGTTGCTGGTGGTGGGTCAACTGGCTGTGATGACCTGTGTGTAAAAACAAAACATTTTGATTAAATATTGTCATGGAGAAAATTCTGACTACTAATMACTCTGTGGTACAAAAAGTCGTCGATTTTATACACGCACAAGCAACGTCTGCATAATAAAATCGGTTCCGAATWGAAAATTTGATCGTCGATCATCTTATTATAAGAAATGATGGAGTTGTATCAGTTTTAATTATACTTAATTAAACCTAACGCAATATTGATTGAAAGAGTATCTGTTGCGGATCATTCTTACCTACWACCAAATCAAATGTTAGCTTAAAATCTGTAAAATTATTTGTGTTATAGTTAAATAAATTTTGGTTAATGTCTTTTACTTGTATTTATATGTAGAACACCCCCCCCACACACACACCATCACCCAAAAAAAATAAATAAATAAAATAAAATAACAGAAGCAGGAACATTATCATCCACCTTCATTGGTGATAATTATAGAATCCCTTCTGAGARCTATCTAGATGTCAAGCAGGTAAGATATTCATTGTTTGTAACTTTTCCACAGAAGCCCACTCCAAGAGATCAGAGCYATTGCTTTAAACTTTCGTCTGCTAGCATTTTACCACACTCTTCTGACCCGTCGGGGTGGGGGGAGTCACCTGTCATGTTGGGCGCCGTGCTACTCAAAGGAGGCATGTGAGGATATCCGGGTGGACCCATTAGAGGAGAAATGTTCTGTCTCGAGTCCATGTACATGTTCCCTGTGAGAGAACAGAGAAAAGGGCAGTGACTAACTGTCAGATTAGTATCCCGAACTTCACACATTTGTCTTTGCAGAGCACAAACTGTTATCATATATCACACACGCACACACACACACACACACACATCACGCTGCCATCTTATGCTGAGCCAGATAAACTGTACAGACTCTCGAGTCAGTCAGAGGACCCTTCAGTGATGAAAGCTCCACCATCGTTGTCATGCTCTACGTACAGTGGCTTAAAAACAGACAACAGTCATAATTCCCTGGCAAAAAATATAAAAGCACGGTATGGGCTTACTGAGCAAGAATAAAATATTCAGCCTGAACTGAAGCCTCTATCACAACAAAACAGGCCGTGAAAATACACTGAATGCCTGCTATGAAAGGAAAAGAAATAAATATAGAATTACTTAGATGCTTTAATCTTTAGAAACACCTTTTCTGATTTGTACGCTTCCTGTTTGTTTAGTTTGAGCCTTTTTTCATCTCTTTTCTTGTCCTTTATTGATTAGACACCAAAGTAAAAGTGCGAGTAAGGCTGGAGTTTTATTAATAAGAGTAGATGTGTTTTCGTGTGGGCCGACCCGTGCCGATGTGTTGTCTGTGCTGCCCGTGCTGATTGTGGTGGTTGGGTTTCGGGTGCATGGCCCCGTGCGGCTGAGCAGGGAGCTGCGGCGCCGACGTTGCTGCTCCGTGTTGGACTTGAGGCTGGGGGTGGGTGGCACCCTGAGGAGGGATGACTCCCGTGGCTGTGAAGAACTGGTTAATCAAGGAGCACAGGTCCGCAATCTGAGCGGCATCCAAAGTCCAGTTGTTGAGCTCGGCCTGCCTCATGCTCTCCTTTAGACCTGAAAAGAAAGAATCATTTGTGTTGTCACGATCTCTGACCTAAAATCTCCCTTACGCTGCAGGAAAAACTCATCAAGCTTCTGCTGTATTTGAACTTAGAACAATGACAACTTGAACAAAAACCTTACCAAGCTTTAAATGTTCTTTTACTCAAACTTTGCCAGTTCTATTTACACTAAAACAACRATAAAGATTTGTTTTTGTGGCAAAGTTAATTTCCTGATGCATCTCAACMGTCCAGGTAGAAAAATCTTTAAAAGAACAGGGTTGAGCAGGTCCTCTGAACAAGKTCTTCGTTGAAACRTTTCAACAAAAAAGAAGCTGTAAAGAGGATCTACTGAACCTTTTTTAGATTGCAGATTTATTGTTAAATAATTAATTTAAATGTTTCCAGTTTAAACACTTTTTTCCGTACTTAGGTGAAGCCTGTTTTAAAGTTTTGATGCCATGAAATTTATTGTAACTGTATAGCTCTATGCCACATGTCAGACTTCATAAAGGCTGTGTCAAAAAACATTTTTGGAGACTTTTGATTGGGTTCAAATCATTGCTTTTGATACTTTGTTCAAAGRCCTGGGGTCGTACTTTGACAATTGCTTTTTTCAGCTTGTTACTGGCTACAAAGCTATTTTTTTAATTACTGTAGATATAAGTCTAAACTGACTTACTGTCATTGATCAAAGAATCCTGTATCCTGTAATTTGTACTAAAGTTTGTTCAACTTTAAATTTCTTTTTGCCTAGAAAAACAAATGTGTGTGTCTTGCACTGATGAGAAGGTGCTGCTTGATATCTTATTGAGATAAAGCCCAAACTGGTKTATTTACACTAGAATTTCTAGAGTTTAACCAGGTTCCGACTCAACTTTCTCCAAGGCCTTCTGCATCAAATGTGTTGACATGTTTTTTTTTTCTGTAATATGATTCATCAGGGTCTGACATTCCAAATCATGTTCAGTCAACTGCTAGTACCAAAGCTGGACATCACTCAGAGAAGAAGCAGATGACTGAGGCAAATGAAAAAAACATGTAAATGCCAAGGCAAATCGTCTGAAGACCTGCGCTCATTAACTAGGCCAAGTGTTGCTTCATAATTACTGTAACTTTAAAGATGAGAAAGTCTAATTTAATTTATTTCAAACTAGAAAAAAATTAACAACAATAACCCACTGATTGACCAAACGCAAATAACCGATTTACAATTGTGAGGTCACGTACGGTGAAGGGATCAATGGTTGAAACTCACTAACGTGACAAATTGATTAAGTTTCAAACCACAAATCACCCAACACTAAACCTCAATGCCTTCTTTTTGTATTTATTTCTAAATATACACAGCTAAAACATACAGTCTACTAGTGTCTCTTAATTACATTTAAGCCCTTTTTGTTTGTGTGCAACAGAGGCTCCATCCCTGCTGTTTGGAGGCGAGCTACCGACAGTGGAGGACAGCAGCGTGAGGGAAGTAAAAAAAAAAGAGAGAGAGAGCCAACAGCAGCCTGTGTGTTACAGGACCAGCCTTCTTCAACAGCTGTGTGTGGCTGTAGCCTGCTTTGTGCGCTGACCATGATAATGGGCTGTTAGGGAGTCAAGACCTAATTGGATTATTCACATCATACAATAGAGGAGGGCGCAAGACAACCTGTGTGTGTATGTCTGTGTGTGAGCCACAGAAAAAAAAAAGTGGCAGCCTTTCTGATGCAAGATAATGCTTTTTTATTTTATTGGTCAGGTGCTGTTACAACAATGGGCATTATTCAAAAAGTGAGCGTACATAAAGGTGGAAACAATGGTTTAATCAAGAGAACTGATCTGATTTAAAAACAGTTAATTGGCTTTCTTTGGGATGACAAAGAATGCTGCTTTATCAGCCGTTATCTCAAATGGTCACGATGATGAAATGAGGACTCTCCAAGTGTGTGTACGTGTGCTTGTGCGAGTGTGTAACCTTGAAACGGGGAGAGRTCTACATCAGCCCAGTTGTAGCTGGTAGCAATGCGGCAGCTCTCTTTCAGCCAGTCCAGGTTGGGGTACCAGTCTGACGACATGCCTGAGAAACAGCAACAAACACCTTCCTTAGATCAACATTTAATCRCATTTTTTTGAATGACCTAACACAGTGTATGAGGAGCTTTATCCCCAAGTGCAACAATTTAAAAGAATTTACCACTTTTGATATCAGCTTTTCCAACACAAAATTACAAGTATAATTAACAGAATGGCTTCACAGATAAAAATGGTAGATCTATCCAATGACAAACTGTCACTTGTAAAGTTATGCTTGACAGCTTTAAGGGCATTAATGGAAGATTTTTCACACTGAAGCACTTGAAGTAATTTGTTTTTCATTTGCATGTCTTACAAGAGGTTTAAGGTAAAAAAAATAATTAGATGATAATTATTTGCATAAATTTACTTAAAAATGTTACCCCAATTAAAGCTTTTCAAATGTACATAAGCTATCAATCAAACAGCTTCGTTTAATTTCTTCCCATTTAGTGTGACGCATGCATGGGGGCTCTCCTATGAGAGACTACAGGCCTAAATGTTGAAGTCTAAAAACCACACAGTTGAATATATAACATTTGTTTGTTTGTGTGAATCTTCATTTCAAAAGCTTTTTCCAGAAGATTCATCCATAAATGTCAGGATGGCCACCAAGGTGGGTACAATGTGGGCAACAAAATAATGTGCACAGCCCAAAGTACAGCTTTGTGAGCCTCACACAGTAAAACAAGCCATTTTCAAAAACTGGTGGTGCAAAGCACGGCTTCACGTCTCACAGGTTGGTTGGGTGCAAACAGATTTCAGCGAGACATTGACCGAAAATCTAACTATTTTCTCACAGTTTTGAACCTGTCTTCAACTGCTGCAGATCAGTGAAAATTGCCCTAAAAAGGGGAGACAGATATGAAGAAGTTGGGATTTTTACTAGAAGTGGCCAAAATGKACAAGTGCAGCAATGAGGATATTAAATTGGAAGATACAGAAGAGGCTGAGATTGTTTGGAAATGTACCGAGGAGGAATAGCTTTGGACTAATAATACAATATTGGACAGAAAAYGCTGAACATAATAGAAGGCAAAATAAAAAGCTGGTACTGGTAGATGTAGTTAGGGAGGAACTGCAGAGGGTTAATGTGAGACAGGAGGATGCTGAGCAAAATTCTGCTAAGGCTATTCCTTAAGGGAGAAGTCAAAAGAAGGTTTTACATATTTTTAATTTTTAACTTGTGTAAAAGCAGGAAAAAGGTAGTAAATATGTTTTAAAAAAGAAAAACATATTAAGGCTTCTTCAGTTTATTGTTGCAATATCCCAACATACATTGTATCATATTGTATTGTACTGACGTTTTACTTCTAGACTTATTATTTTAGGCCAGTATAATTTCTCATTTATTCAGGTCATCATAATCCAAGGCCTGGGCCTAAAATGAGCCAAGCTGGTAAAATAATTCATGTTTATTAGAAACATAAAACATGTCTTGTCTATTTTGCAAACAGCCACAAGGTGGTATGCGTTCACTCGGGAGAAATTACAACAGCAGATTTGCATTGGGGGGCGGGAGACAATGATGCTATGTACTTTCTGAAGCCATACATCATATAAAGAGAGCTTGATTTAACTCAAACTCAGCTGGGTTAAGAGGAATACAAACAGCATAAATAATGTTACTCTGTTGCAGGGATGTAGAAAAGAACAAAAAAAGAGGACTGACTGGAAATATGAGCAGGAGAATCCTTGGTGAAGATTTGTATTAGCCCAGCTTCACAATATTAAATGCTGTACCCTGTGACCTTATGGGCAAAAGAATATGATATAAATGTAATATATCTGGGCACAGACAGGTTTATGTGCTGGGTGGATTTTCTTTACAACACTGTGGCTTTGGGACTGAGCAGATGTGGAAGCATTGTTTGTGCTGAACTGCATCAATGTGAAAGAAAATTTTAGGTGTCTTTGTCCACAGAATTAAATGCATCGATATATGACCATAAATGGAATTGGGTATGTTGGGCACCAAGACCCTAAAGTCCTAATCATAAGTTATTCTCTTACTGCTTTAAAAAAAACATGACTATTCTTGTTAATGAGWCTTTAAGACACCACATGAAGGAGGTTACGCCCACGGCTCGTGTACACTAAACAAACTRTTTTACTGTGCATATTTAAAGCAGTTCAGTAACAAGATAAAGCTGCAAAATGACAACATTACACTAAACTCCATGAGTGTTATGGTGTTTATTATCTGCTTTGATGCTTAGTCTTTTTGCATTATGATGTGAACAGGGATGGTAATCAAATTTGATGGTTTGTGGAGCCGTTTAGCACACCAAACTCAGAAACAGTGGGATTTTTCCTACAACAATATGCTGGTGTGGAGCTTTTCCAAGTCTAACACTAGGGGGGCCGCTACAGACAAAAACGACACCACAAAGTGGTGCCAAAGTAGTCAAACATTTCCATTTTTTAGTTAACACATTCATATCCAACTACAACTGCTTAACTGGAATATAAGGAGTGTCTTTTTCCAAATTCCAAATCAGTGGGCAGATTTATAACTTGCGGTTGGTGTTTGTGTGTTAATTACATTAAATTCTGATTTTAGTAAAAATAATAAATTTTGTCCCACTGTGATGAWGAAGAATGGCTGTTTCATGGATGATTAGCGAGAGTACAAACAGACCCCATGAAAACTACTGACATTTTCAAAATATCAAGGAAGCAAACATTTGATCATCTCTGAGGAGGTGCAGATTTATAAAGGYGGTCATTTTGAACAAACTACAAAACTAATAATCTGAAGTATTTCTAACTTATATGTTTCTGTATACATGTATTTCTATTTTTCACCGTTCCATTAATATTTTTATTTGTTTTTATTTTTATTGTTATTTTAATTTATTTTACACTTGCCTGGCCCAAAATAAAGTTGCCACATGGACTTAAAGTGCTACGATGTGAGGTTGCTGCAGTTGGTCAGGTCTAGGTTCAGCAACAGGATGTGCTCAAAGAATGAGGTCACCTGAATATATTGAATGACCAGGTTATTCAAGGATTTTTCTCTTCCCTGATGGCACGGGCATATTCCAAGATGACAATGCCAGGATTCATGAGGCTGTAATTGTGAAAGAGTGGTTCAGGGAGTGTGAGACATTATTTTCACACATGGATTGGCTCCACAGAGTCCACTGAGAATCTTTGGGATGTGCTGGAGAAGGCTTTGTGCAGCGGTCAGACTCTACCATCATCAATGCAAGATCTTGGTGAAAACGTAATGCAAAACTGGATGGAAATAAATCTTGTGACGTTGCAGAAGTTTATCGAAACAATGCCACAGCGAACGTAAACAAAGCTAAACGTGGTGCAAATATTAGAGTGTGAGACTTTTTTTTTTGGTGGTGACTTTTTTATTTGGCCAGCAGTGTATATTTTATCTTCATCAATTCTTATTTCTAACTTTTGTTATTTCAAAGCTTGTATTTTATTTTATTTTTTTTTGCATTTTGGATTCATGTGTGTTTGCACAGTCCTACCAGCTATACTGAATTGAATAATATGTTAAAGTTTTTGATCAATGATGCAGTCTACATTTTAACTAAGCTTATTTACAGAACACTTCTCTCCACACGTGTTTTTAGTTATTTTCCAATAAACTCTGAATCAGATAAAACCAAAGTCAGAAATGTAAAAGTTTGTAAATTATTAAAAGGGTTCTTTACTAAAACTGAAAAAAACAACAAAAAAAAAACGCCAAACTGCCATTTGTATTCTCACCTGTTGTGGAGCAGGTCTGCACTCCGTGACTCTGGTGGGACAGAGAGGGGTGTTGTTGGTGCTGGCCATGCTGGCCATGCACCTGGTGCTGGTGAGGTGACAGGTGAGGGTGGTGAGCGTGGTGCGACGTCTGGGCGTGGTTGTGTTGGTGGTGGTGGGCGCTGCTGCTTCCTGCACCCGGAGAGTGCTGGTATGAGCAGGCGGTCCGAGCCTGCTGACTAGAGTCACTCGGCATGCTCATCAGGCCTGTCAAAAATTAGGACACAAATTTTAAAAGATGCAACAAAATCAAATAATAAGCAAACTAACCCTTTTAATTTAGAGTTTTGCTCCTGAGTCTTTCATAAAAATTTACAAGTATCAAACTATCAGAAAAAATAAATAAATAAAAAAAACTTTGGTCTTATTGATATGAGACACTACAGAAAATAAAAAAAAAAAACAAGATGATGATCATCATGTCAGAAAAACATACAATAGACTCAATTAAAAATTAAACATGTTTACAGTAATAAGTCATACTGTAATGAAAATGAAAGAATTTTAGTCTTGGTTCTAGACTGTCTCTCATAGTAAACATGGATAAAAACCTTCAAARTAAAATTTTGGATCTACTTTCATTTCAAATCCAAACAGACTGAATACACAGAGCTCCAGGGACCTTTTCAGAAACTGTTTTCCTGCAGTACAGTCTTTTAATAAATGTCTCTTCATGTGAGTTTTTTCATCTGCTGTTTTCTCTCTTTTTCACTCCCCCTAAAAAAAAGAATAGACTGAAAACTATGTAAATAGTCTTTTTTCTCTTTTTGCACAGACAAATCACAACAACATGATCAAGAGGCTAACTGAGTCTTACTGCTGCCACATGGGAGTTGTTACACCTTTATCTTCTTACAAGTGTTTTTAGGAACAATTCATTTCTTACATGCTTATTCAGCACTTTCTGTAAATGTTTGTTTTCATCTCTATCCATCATTACAAAAACTGTTTTCTTTTCTTTTTAATTGTGTAAATGCTGGTTCAGCATTCAGACTATTGTTGTCTTGTTTGTTTGTTTTTTTCTGCACATATTTTGCAGTCTAAGAACTTCAGCAAAATTTGTGCTATTTTAACCATTATCTGAAAATGTTCAGCTCATTCAGGAGGTGGATGCCATAATGTTGGAAATGTTTATACTTTTTTAAAAAGTTAACTTTATTAACAGCATTCCCTCATTGAAAAACACCGAGATCATTTCAATTTCTTCAAAAATATTGTTTTTGAACTCTGATTATATTTTCTCAGTTTTTGTCTTCTTGTGCTACTTTTAGTTTTGAGTTACGTTACTACTACATTTAGCTAGCATTTTGCAACTTTAAGATTTTAGCTAGCCCCAGCTTTTGTTGCTTACATGCATTTTTTGCTGCTTTTAGCTTATACTTAGCATTTTTTTACTTTTAGTTTGTGTTCTTTTTTTAGCTTTAAAGCTAGTTTCATAGTTGACGCAATGAACACACGCAATTTCTTCTATGTTTATACTAAAGCATGGAATGACATTCCTCAAAACATACATTCATTATGTACAACATACATAAACTACAGCTCTTTAAGAAGAATCTTGTCTGCCATCTGCTGCACACTTTTTGTTGTGCTCATATTTAGACGTCCTATTTTGCAAATGCTGCCTTCCTGAAATTTGGTATGCTTGTTTGTCTTTGTGTCTATGGTGTRTAATGATGTGATTGTGATGCTGTATTTCTGAGTGTTTTATGTGCTGCAGAAAAGGAACCTGCTGTAAAACAGCAATTWTGCTGAGTCAGGCTTGATTTTTAGTGATCTTTTCCTGTTAAATCAATAAATCAAATCAAATCAACAGGGCGTAAGAGTACGTGTGCCAATAGTGATGCAATCGTTCCTTCCCCACYCCTGCACATTCAAATGCTTTGTTTGTCCGTCGAGCTTTTGTTCCCCTTTTTACAAGATTTCATGTTATAACGCACTGCTATGTCCTTTCAGAGTATACTACACCAAAGTAAGCACCAAGTATAMACGGAGTATAAACCAATTTACCAGACTTAAAACCATTTAAAAACACCTGCTGTGGTCTATCTGTTAAAAAGTTCTTTATCCATAAAATCAGGGTTGAGTGGACCTGCAGGTTCTGACCGCAGTGCAGCAGAATGTCAATATTTAYAGTATTAAAAGCAGAGGAAAAGTCCATAATTAAGATGAATTTTTAGATTGTTTTTGTGTTGTTGTAACAAGACAACACAACCTAACACAGATACAGTTTGCTGTGTRGTTTTGGACTCATTATTATAAAGACAATAAGCTGCTAAAGCACTGGGACTTACAAAGTCAAACACAACTGCTGCAGTTGTTTCCTACTTGACTTCTCAGGTAAACCTCTCCATCTATATTTGTGCAACATAACTACTTTTGTTTTTCACTCTTCTCATTGTTTCAGTTTTTATTTTCCCCGTTTGCATCCTAGACCACAAACTGAAGGCGACCCTGTCAGACGGTGAATTCAAACAGTAGAGCTCAACAGAGCGCATCAATCTCCTCAGTTACAAATTCATGGGTGTGTGTGGGGATAGTAAGAGGAACAAGGTAGTAGGGGGTGGTGTGTGTGTGGGTGTGTGTGTGTTGGGGGGGGTGGGGGTCCTAGAGGGAGGAGGCCTGGTGACCTGAAAGCTTCAGGAAGCAATTAGAGAGATGCTTCACAAACTTTAGAACCAATCTAATTAGCTGCTATCAAAGCTGCAGAACTCCTTTCTCTGCTCGGCTAAAGATGTGTTTTTCTCCTGTTGGATTCTTCCTCTTAATTGCCTTTACTCATTTGACTGTGCGAGTCGTAAAATGCAGATATGCGGAACAACGGGTTGTTTGTTTATTTAAATACAGCAGAGCAGGAGTAGCGTTTGGTGGAGGTTAATGCTGAAAGGCTGCTCATGAAAGCAGCAGTTGAGTTGTGTGAATTGCATCGTGGGTCTAAGCGTGCCAGTTAACTACGAGCGTGAAGCCTGACAAGAGGTTTACAATTGTTTTCCTGTTCACACGGGCACTCTTTCRGACGTCGGGACGTGCTCGCCCGAGCCGTCACACTAATCCGCGGCGAGGGCTGACACCCACCTGGCTGTGAGAAGGGCTGCTCAAAGATGCACTTGTAGAGGCTGCGGAAAGAAGCGCTGAGGTCCTCAAAGTCTGAGAAACAGAGCTGCTTGTCCCGTGACTCCGCGACCGCTAACCCGTACTGAGGCTGCGGGGGAGGAGGGGGAGGGGGAGGAGGCTGAGCAGGTTGTTGGAGGCTCAACGACTGGGACGAAGGCTCTGAATGGCTGCTCACCTTTAAAACAGAGAGAGAGAGAAAAAAAAGATGAAGTGACAAAAAAAGAGACATGGGGGCAATAA
>NW_013952580.1:353405-358935 GCF_001266775.1 Austrofundulus limnaeus | reverse complement strand
TTTTCAAGTTTTAAGATTTTTTTTTTAAATCTCAATTTCAAATTTCTTAGAGGATGTTAAAAGACAATAAATAATATCAAATCTTCCCCCTAGTTCTGTTGCTAGAAATAAGTTTTCCCTATCAATTCCCCCTGCTTTGCGCTGTGGGTGCTTTCATCTGTGTGCCTTGCATGTGATTAATACAGATTTTGTGCGAAAATTACAGATTTTTGAGGCTTATTATACAGGTAGACGTCCGAAGGGGTTGACATGTTTAACCATTAGCTGTTCCACTCTTTACCTTTGTCTTTGTCTCACCATGTTTTCAAATAACATGTTTTAAAATATCAGAAAAAAAGGCCATTATTAAAGTAACAAAATGGCTTTTAGTGTTTTAAAATTGTTCCTCCACATGACCTTTAGCTTCATTCTTTATCAGGCGAGTAAACAAGYGCAATATCTGAAATACATTTGACAGTTTTTTTCCCCCCTAAGAAACATGAGATAACACACCAAGACATTTAATCTAAACAAATTTCTGGATTTACAAATGAGATCATTTTTCTTTTTATTATAGCAGTTCTTATGTTAAATCTAGGTGCAAGTCTCTCAAATTCAATACAGAATCTGAAAACCATTTAAGCACATTTAAACRTTGACTGAAAGTGATAAGGATTCTAAAATCAAAGTTACCTTCTGTCAACGTTTTTCTTATTTATACGAAGTGTTGATTATAATAATGTCAAAGATGCAACAAGGACATAACAAGTTAGATAAGCTCATTTCTGAGTCAAGAAACAACYGTGTGGTTTCATTTACAAGGTTATTGTTTAAAAACAGCATTCCAAAACAAATTTTTCCAAGACAAAAAAGGTTATTTTTTTAATATACAGTATGTTTTCTTATTTAACAAATATTTGTTTTGCAAAGTAACTGTTAAACTAAAAGTACTTTTACATGATTATTGCAATCCAAAGGACTAATTGATGACCTCAACCTGGTTTAGATGATAGTTGTGAGAGATGAGAAATTCAAATTCAAATTCAAAAATACTTTATTGATTCCAGAGAGAAACTGTGACAAAGTAAGGAGTGACAAAAGTGTGGATTTATTACAACTGATATTGTAATATTAAACTATATTGCAAGTTTTTCTAATAAAGTGCAGCCCCATTGTGTATCACAGTTCACAATTTCTTGTATTCACCAGTTCAGTTGTTTTTAACTGGTAGAGTTACACTGCAAAATAATTATGAATAAAAAAATATTATTGAAAAATATTATATTTATATTATTATATAAATATTATGAATAAAAAATATATATGATCTATTTCATAATATTAAAATAAGTAAGTAAGTAAGTAAACTTTATTTCTATAGCACCTTTCACAGACAGAAACATCACAAAGTGCTTCACAGAAAGCAAAATAATTAAAAACAATAAAACAGATCACAGATATAAAAACAACAATTAAAACACAATAGTGTTTTAATTGTTTTAAGTGCTAAAATACACTTTTCTGTGACCTTAAAAGGTACTTGTATATTTTTATTCTCCCATTCAAAGTAATGATTAAATAAAATTCAGTTCCATAAAATGGAAAAAAAAAAGAAATCATTTCGTTCCACACAAACACACGAAAACAAAACACACTGCTTCTAATTTCTGCCTCGTTTTGTGACTGCAGGTTGTCATTCTCCGTCCTCAATCATCTCATCCCAGCTGTCATCCTCCTCACCAGCCGCCCGGTGAGCACAAGCAATTTGCTGTGATCAGTGTGCCTCTGCCAATATAAGCCAACTTACCATGACGCATCACCCACACATCTACCTGCACCCAGTAATGGGAGCCTCGCTGTAAAAATCTCCTGGTATCTTTGAGATCTCTGCCAGCGATGCCACCAGTAATCACTGTCAAGTCAGGAGAACGTCACCTGCACCGAGTAATGACGCAGAAGTAACCCTGATCCCTGTGGGCTCGACCACAGATGAGGTCCGAAAGGATGAAGGAGGAGGTGATGGAGAGAGGAGGAAAACACAAGATAGCCTCCAGAAATGAGAGGTTAACGAGATGAGATTGCGCTGACCTTTGCTAATGCAGGTGGGAGGTGACTAGAGAATTGTGACTGATAGTTAAAAAAAGGAGGTGAGCAGCTGTTACAGAAGAGAAACAATAAAGTGAAAAGTGAGGGGTGGGTGTTATTGTAATTTGGGAACAAATATTAGCTGTTAAAATTGTATTCAGTTTAAAGGAGACATATGCTTTTAAAYGCTTCTTTTTCACATTTAAATCATTCAGCTGAGGTCTATTAAAAAGTGGAACTGCAACGCTTCAGTCTGAATTCCTCCTTATTGTAACTCCACAAGCCCCTCTTTTACCCCTTTTCTAAAGYCGGGTACACACCAAACACGTTTTGAGCAGCCAAAGCAGCCAGTTTACATACAAAGTCTATGGTGGGTTCGCATCTACGAGCAGCGCAGCACGTAGCAGCGCGTTTTGCCAGTTGAGAGCAGCGCGCAACATGCGGCAGAGCATTTTCCGCGCATGYGGCACGTCCAAAGCAGCGGCTGCTGGAGTTCAACAAATKGAACTTTGGCTGCTTGACGCGCMRCAGCAACCAATCAAGAGAGAATAAATTTCTCCACGTGACGGTTTCCTGAACCCGACACAGACGGACAGGAGCTGTTTTAAGCTGAAATCAACTGTCTGAAGCTGGTGTTCTGGCTGGAAATAGATGTGGGTCAGCAGCTCGTCCTTGGGATAAGGAAAAAAAAGTCTGTCAGCACACAGCTCCTGGAGTTGGAAACTAACCCAACAAATCGCCTCTAAATCATCTGGTGAATTAATTATCTGGTGTGCGCAATGACGCTCCTTCCATTGCGTGTCTTCAGACGCGTTCGGTCTGAACCGACATCTGTTGACGAGCAGCCAAAAACTGACGTCAGGAGAGTTTTTGCTGCTCAAGACGCGTTTGGTGGGAACCCAGCTTAAGGTGTGTCTCAGATCAACTCATTTTGAGGCTGTCTTTTTAAATCCAAATAAGGTTAGCAGCRTTACGGAGAAAAACAKAAGACAMACCCCGCCCCCCTCCAGCTTCCAGACTGGTCCATTGTACCTTAAAAGAGGGGTTTACGACTATATTGAAGAAACTTATTATTTACCAACTAATTTTAAAATTGTCAACAACGGAAAACTCCAGGTACACAACAAAACACATTTAATGGGTAAAAAAAAGTGARTTTTGCATATGTCCCCTTTAATGGGAACCTTTATTCAATATGCTGCAGTGTGAAGTAATGCAAACAATGAATAAAAAAGTGACAAAGGATTTTTGTAAAAGTCCTTCTCCTTCACATTATCCACTGGAAGCATAAATGTTGTGATTTAGTAWATGAACTTTATAAAATAAAAGCTTTAAAAGAAACTCAATCTTGTCAACAGGTTTTGGTTTCATGGAGGCAATACAGGTAAAGTCATGGCACCCGTTAAGTCAGTGCAGCTGAAGTCTATTCACGTCATCTCCTCAAATCTAACAGAAAAGAGAAATAAAACACACATTTTTGACAATAAACGTGTGTTCCTAAAAGCCACTGAGAATAAATTTGGCTTTTGGTCTGAAGTCAAACATAAAAAAAATGAGAGTTTCATCAGTGAGCTGGAGATCCAGTGTACAAGTTGTTAGCTGGTTCCCACCTCCTCAGCTGCTAAGGGTGCAGCAGACACCTTCAGCACCCACTGAGTGTCTGCACCGGCAACTGAATCACTCAGATTATGTCAGAATCTGGAGATCACACAAAAAGCTGTTTAAACACAGGGAGTTTATAATTTGAGAGATGACGATTAAAAAAAAATTTACAAAAAAAAAAATGAGTGGATGAAAGTTTTGACGTCGTTACGATAAGACACGGCTTATTTAGTGGCGTCGGGTCAGCTATTGTTCCTGTGCAAACAGACATTCTTCTGCAACAGTCATTCCACTCACAGCCATAACAAAGACAAGCTCTTACTGGTGTGTAGCTGTGCACGCTGCTGCCGCTGCTGACAGCCGTGCTCAGGCTGTTAAGGTTGACAGACGCCAAGCTCGGCTCTGAAAGACTGTTGCTCAGGCTGCCACCCAGACTCCCAGGACTCTCACCGCCTTCTGCTTCAGGATTATACAGTGCTACCTACACACACATACAAATAGAAAAAAATGGTTCCATGCTGACATGATAATAATGGCTTCTATGTAGGACTAACATTTTGAGGCAATGCACCAAACAATAAGCCCTTCAATGGCAGTGATTCATAATGTTTTTGGTTTGTCTTGGCCTTTCTTCTTTCTTTGCCAACTCATACGCAAACTGTGGTGAGCAACTCCAGGGGTTACTTGCGCACATTTAACTTCAGGTTCAACTTGTGATTTGTACTGGTGCACAAATCAATGCAGCTCCTTCACCGAAAAAAAAAAAAAACTAACTATTTGGAGCGCAATCGTTTTCATTTAACCTGTTTTTATGAATTAAGAGGAGCCGCGCTGTACTTTGTTTTGACACATCAGAAGGCTTTTAAAAGAAGTGCGCCGGAATTATGTTGAATCATGTTTCTCTTGTTTCATTTGACTGTCAGCACTCRTGAGGCAGAGCGCCAGGATTACCTTCAGGCTACGTTTAATTGTAAAGACAAATGTGAAAACATAGCCTCCGGGTGAGACAACAGTAAAAACTCTCTGGGGCAGCGCTCTGCCCCGTGGAAAATTTTCCAGTGGAAAAAAAAAAGAATTTAAAGAAGTATGTTTTTTTTGTTTGTTTCTTTGGATTCAGTGTTATTTAAAGAAGCTGAATCTTTTATTCTCATTTTTGAGATGCTGCAGTTACAAAAATGGCAAAAAGAAATTGAGGCCTAGGAGATATTTTCAAATAAAAACATTACAATATTTGATTTGTGAATTTAACAATTTATTTCCTTTAAGAAAAACATGTTCTGTTTTAACCCCTTTGCTGCAACAAGTTATAGGGATGCCTTATTTTATAAAAACACTGACATCTTCCGACGATAACAGAATATCAGTGAGCAAATGTGTTAGAGACACAGCTCTGACACACTGCTGCGCCTGCAGGACACCACCTGTCTGGACGTGGGCGGATATTATTGACGTTGGCATCAGCATCATTATCATCAAGGTCTTTCTCTCACTGCTCTGAATCATTGTTGCAGAATGTAAAGTGATATTACTAATGAGTCGTGGCTGAGTTTGTCCTGGAGTAACACAAAATAGGTGCAAAGTGGCAGGTAAAAAAATACAATAAACAGAATAAAATACATAAAAAGCATTTTCTGTTGTTCATCTGTTCCCCTGCTGCCTGTGTGAAACTGTTCAGCAAAATAACTACTTTATAATTAGGATACAAATGGTTGCTAATCAAGCTATCGTTGTGGCTTTTGTTATAAAACATTAAAAACTGAGAAATTTTGAACAATGCTGATTAGCTCTCTGGTTAAAAAAGCATGCTGATAAAATGATTATATTTAAAGCAATGCATTAGGATGTTTTGTGTTCTATATATATT